>NC_056739.1:1324530437-1324732937 GCF_019279795.1 Protopterus annectens | reverse complement strand
CCTTCCACACAAGTCATAACAGCAGAAGGGTAGGATGGAGAGACAGGGAAGGGACATGCAGCAGCAGTAGCACAACTGGGACAAAGGCAGGCACAATGCATTTCATCACTGGCAAAGAGGTGGTGTCTGTTCCACAACTATGGCTATGGCCATAACACAGAGAAAAACAGAACAGTATCACACTCAGGCTATGCAAATCTGTGCAGGGACTGGCCACACTGGGGATTAGGCATAATCATATCCACACAGATTAGAGACTGGGCAGGGCACAGTCACCATCACGTGGATACAGAGATAGGCAACTGAGCACTGCAATATGGAATAGGGTCACAAGAGGTGAATACAGTGGTCACAGCTACTTTAGGAACTATGGAGTGCAGCAACTCAGACTGGTGGTATGCCAGAGGCAGCAGAATGTTCCTGTTCTTTCTCCAAAGAAACTCTAAGAATACCTGCTGGACTTGTATAATTACCCATTACAGAATGTGGATGCCTTGCATGAGCTTGGCATGATGATGAGTGCTGCTGGTGTCACTCAGTCAGGTAAGCAGTGCTGCAACTGGTACAGCCATCTGAGGTGTTGCCACCCTGAGCTGCTTCATCAGCAGGAGGCAGGTGTGGTCTCCTTTAAGGCCCCCGAACCGGCGGAAAACAGTACTCAAGCCGCTGAATCACTTACAAATGCCTTCTACCAGCACCTGCAGGACTGCATGGATAAGGCAATCCCAAGCAAAACAAAGACTCTTTGTACCAAAGGCAAGCGTCCAGTCTGGTGGACCCCAGCCATAAACAAACTCTACAACAAAAGGAGGAAGCTACTACAAGATAGAGCAAAATCCTTAAAAGGTAAGACACCCTTGATCACTATAAGTAAAAACTAAGAGCTCTCATAAAATCATCCAAAGCAAATTTCGAGAGAAAAATAGCTAAAGACTCAAAAGACAATCATAAGGCCTTCTTTAGCTATGTTAGAAACCCAGGAGGAAACTCCCAGATATGCTCAGAACTAGTTCAAAATGATGTGAAGATTACTGATCCTACAGACATTGCCAACATACTGGCTGACAGGTTCAGTGCAAACTCTCCCCTCCCCAAAGGAGAGATATCTATACCAAACGATTGCAGCCCCCAAACATCTCCAGCGCCCAAGTGAGAACTGCTCTCTCCAAAGCAAAAACACAGCATCCATGGGACCTGATGGTGTCCCCGGCTGTGTGCTCCACGAACTCAATGAGGAATTAAACCCACAGCTAGGACAGCTGTTTAATCAAAGTCTTACCTCTGGATACGCACCCAGGAGTGGCGCACTGCAACTGTGGTCCCACTTCACAAAGGCGGTGCCTCCACCGACCCTGGAAATTACCGCCCATTAGCTTGACAAGCCTTATCTGCAAAGCCATGGAGAGGATCATAATGGACCTCATAAATAAAGACATAGGGAATTTGCAGACTTTGGATCCAACCCAGTTTGGCTTTGTCAAAGGCAGATCATGCCTTTTAAACTTGGTTGACTTTTTCAAACAGTCACCAAAGCCATTGATGAGGAAAGGCAGTCCATACAGCCTACCTCGATCTGGCTAAGGCCTTCGATACAATACCCCACTCGGGTATCATTGAAAAACTCATCAGCTTAAATGTTAACCCATACATCACAAGATGGGTTGCAAACTGGCTGAGTGACAGAACCCACAGGGTCAGAGTTGCTGGCGCCATGTCAGACTCAAAGCCTGTCACAAGTGGTGTCCCACAGGGCTCAGTCCTGGGCCCACTCTTGTTTGGCATCTACTTTTCCAAGTACAAGCAAACACAGGAGGGTTATGGCTGGCAAAGTTTGCAGATGACTGCAAACTGGGGGCCATAGTAGAAAACACATCTGACACAGATATCCTTCAGAAGGGTCTCACAGAAACGGATAACTGGTGCCAGAGCCACGGCCTAAAGTTAAATGCCAAAAAATGCATAGTCATACCCTTCGGGAAAAACAAGGTTACCCCTAGCTACCAAATAGGTGGCAATCCACTGAGCACAAAAGAAGTTATCAGGGACCTGGGGACCCAGGTTGATAGTAGTCTGTCATTCGACACCCATGTAGCTAAAGTAGTCAGGAAGACCTTCTACATTGCCCACCTTATCATGAAGGGATTCTCATCTAGATCAAGGGAGGTCATAGTCTCCCTTTACTCATCACTCATCAGACCAATGATTGAGTACAATGCCCCATTCGGAATGTATCTGACCCGACACTTGCAGCAGCTGGAGAGGCCACAAAAGTTCCTCACCAAAAGGATAAAGGGTCTCAAAATCTGTCCTATGCTGCCCGACTGAAAGAACTCCAGCTCTATTCAGTCGCTACCGCTTGCTCAGAGGTGACCTTTGCCTAACATACAAGGCCATGTCAAACCCAGATTTGATGAATATGCTTCACCTCAAAAATCTAGATCCATCAGAGCCACAAGGGCGGAGACTTAAACCTCGACACGGCTATTAATAGGACGTGCTGGAGGGATAGATTCATCACCCAAAGACTCCCTATGCTGTGGAACAAAATCCCGGTACATGTGAGGCAGAGCACCTCGCTGGCCTTGTTCAAGAGAAATCTTGACCAATGGATGGGAGATCGCAGATATACCCCAGGGATTACCTCAGTGTCACTGCTCGACAGAGGCACAGCAAAATAATGGGTATAGTTCCCCATACTAAAGGGGTGGCGTAAGCCACAAAACGATGGGCTAGGCTTGTAAATGCCCTCGGGCAGATAGCCTAGTATGAACCTATGAACCTATGAACCTATGATAGGGAGCAAGAACCAGAAATATAGTGTAACAGTCCACTGAAGAACTACAACTGAATTAGTAGCAAATATTTTTAACATTTTTTGCACTGAGTTGTCCTTCTGCAAGTCCAGTTGTGTAAGAGCAGGAGGAATGACCATGTTCACTTCAGTGTATGCAGACCAGTGCCTCTGGTGCTAGGTTGCCAGTGGCTTCAAAGACTGCCTCTCAGCAAGATAATGATGGTTCCATTCCAAGAGATGACGTGGAGTACACTCTATGGCTGCTTCATAGGAAAGTCTGCTCTGGTGTCCCAGCATCAGTTGTGAAGACTGGTGACCATTGTGGTACAACAGCAACTGGCTTCCCACCATGGCAGTGTGGAACACCTTGTACAGTTTTTGGTGCCATGGAACTGGCAAGTACCGCCTATCTCAAATGTCCAGATTTTTGCCTTTTTTTGCCATATATTTTTGGTCTGTTTCTCATAAAATTTGCATTTTTCTGGCAAATCGTTGGTACGATCTGAGGAGTGAAATCAACAAATAATGACATACATTTGAGTTTCAGTCTTCAAAGCCATCAGAAAATGCATGTTAAAACAAACCTTGTTACTTTAGCAACTTTCTAAGTTCATAAGAGAAATATTTAAAATCTGTCCCTTTTTTTTGGGCATTTGTCCCCCCATTTTGTCAGGTTTTGTCCAGATTTCTTGTACTTAAGTACTTAAGGACAGGAGGGGAAAACTCATTCTTAAGGGCCTTCTTCCCTCTTTGAGGACTCAAGTCCGTCTGCCCCTGACTTCTGCCCCTGCTTCCTCCCTGGCCTCTGGGACTCGAACTCCTGCCAAGAGACTTGGGGATGGAGACAAAGTGTCTAAAAAGGATAGGTCAAAGAAGCGATCCCCGGATCACTCGGCTTCAGCAAGCCCACCTCCAAAATGTTAGGTCAGCTCCAAGACCAGAATCTCTCCAGCTCCGTACCCCTCAGTTTTCTCCAGAGCCAGAAGAGCACCAGATCTGGTTGCTGGCTCAGACCTCCTCACCACCCCTCCAGGCCGGTGTCAGTCGCCTCTTCCACCCACTCCATCCGAAGCCTTTTCAAAGTGGAAATGGATAGGATGATGTGGAAGTTCATCTGCACCCAGATACAGATGGGACACTTGCCTGCCCCCTCTCCCTCCATAGCGGGGAGCACACAGTCCTTTTTCACCCCTATTACTCCTTCTCCAATCTATCCTTCAGTTTTGGAGCCCTTGTACCTCAATGCCAGCTATGATCTTGAGCAGGTCGGATCCAACTGGCTCGGATCTGACAAGCTCTCTGAGCCGTATCCTCAGTGTCAGATCCAAGGGAGTTGGTGTCGGCTCTGAGTGTATCAGAGCGGATCCTTCCCTTTGGTATCTCAGCACCTGGAGGTTCGGCTTTAACTCTCCCATCAGGTCAGAGAGTGATGGTTCCTATTGCCCTTTATCAGGATGTCCATTCCCCTTTGGCTTTCCATGTTGTGGAGAGGGTTCTCTCAATTTCTTTCAGACCCTTGACCATCTCGTCTTCGGACTGTATCCCAACTCCCTCTGTTTCTGGTGTGGTTCAGGCCATTTTTCATTTCAGGGACAGCCTGCCTCCACTTTGCCTCAGGAAGCTCACAGTTGGGAACAGCAAGACATTGGCAAGTCCTCCCCAGAGATCCCCACTGAGGAGATCCCTCGCAAACGTACATGAAAAAGGAGGCACTTAGACTCCCCACCAGAATCTCTCACTGAAGACATCAATCTGGAGGAAGGGGAAGGGTCCCCCCAGTCACCCCCAAGGATGTCTCTTTTGGAGACATTGTGGAACTCCTTCACCAGTGAGGGGGGTGGTCTGCCCAAAAACTTACCTTAGACAATTTGGTGTTACTCAAGGTATTTGGCGCAGGACCCTCTACATCCTGGATGTCTCCTTCCATAGATCCTTTAGTGGATCTCATTATATCTCGGGTGTGGAAGGAACTGGACATGGTGGAGCCCATTCCTAAAAATCCGTATAAGGTCTTGAGCCCACCTCAGATAGATTATATTGGAATAAGGGATTCCCCATTGATGCCATGGTGGTGGCAGCTGCCACTAGGAAGGAGCTTGCTCAGAAGAGCTCTACGATTCATCCTCCTGATGGACAATCAAGGGCAATGGACAGTTTCGGGAAGCGGGTGTATGCTTCAGTGACCTTTTCTGTTCGGGCACTGAATTACATGGCTCATATGATTCAGCTGCAGTGAGACCTCGTTAAGGAGATCGCTGAGTCAATCCTGGAGTCCATCTTGACAGAGGACAAGAAGATTTTTTCACTCATATGGCTACTCTAAAATCACTTGCGAACACCACCATGTTCCTCCTCTCCCATGCAACTGAAGGAGCCACTAGGGCAGCTAGTACAGGCATTGCCATCAAGCAACATGTCTGGCTCTGGCTCTGTCAGTTTTCGGAACCTTTCAAGATGACAGTTACCAATGCCACGTACAACGGTTCTTCCCTGTTTGGAAAGTTGGTACATGAGACCTTAGTTCAGAGTGAGAAGAATGGGAAGACTTGGTCTGCTGTTGGGGTCCCCTTCTCGGTCCCTCAATGATCCTTCTCTAGGAATCAGCGAGGGACCAAGAAGATGTGGTTTCGAAAATCTCAGAATTTTCCCCAAGACACTGAGGACTCACTTTCCCTAGAAGCAGAGGTGGTCCGAGAACTTACGGGTCTCGAGAACCTTTCTTGGACAGACCTGCACAGCAACGCTGAAAGACTGCCTGAATGCTCATCTCTGGAGGCAGTCAGGGCCAGTCTTGTGTTGCACCTAACAGAGTGCGAGTCCATCACAAAAGATCATTGGGTGTTGCGGATTATATCCAGAGGCTATTACATCCCCTTACTCAAGCCACCTCCAACACCCAAACATCTCCCCAATGTTCCACCTGTGCACAAGGAGGATGCAGCACTGGAAATCACAAAGCTAGTAAGAAAGTGAGTCATCCAACCCATCCCCCTAGAACACTCTGGATCAGATATTTATTCCAGGTTCTTTTTTGGTGCCAAGGAAAACGGGGGACATAAGGCCCATTTTGGCTCTATCCACCTTGAACCTGTCTGTGGCCAAAGTGAAATTTTGGATGGTTACCCTTCAATCTATCCTGCCCTTCCTGCAGGAGAATGATTGGATGTGCTCAATCGACCTCCAGGATGCGTACTATCCTATCAAGAAGGACAGGTGCTCTTGGATGTTTCTCCTCTTCTGGCTAGGAGCCAATCATTATTAGTTCAGAGCTCTCCCCTTTGGTCTTACCACAGCTCCCAGCACCTGAGACTCCAGGGCATTCAAGTATTTCCCTACCTAAACGACTGGCTCCTTGCTGGCCCTTCCAGGCATCAACTTTGTCAAGTGAGGCATTCCTTTCTTCTTCTAGCTCAGAGGTTAGGCATTACCATCAATCTCAACAAATCATCTCTGACCCCTGTCCAAACATTAAACTTCATTGGGGCATGATTAGACACAATTTGAACCAGAGTGTTTCTTACTCCAGACAGAATACGCAGTCTGAAGCTACATGTTCTTTGCATTCTTCAAACTTAGTCTACGACAGTGGAAATAGTATTAAGGGCATTGGGGTCCATGGCAGCCATGATCAATCTCTTGCCCTTGGTGCATCTTCACATGCGGATCCTTCAGTGGACCCGTTCAGTACAATGGTCCCTGTTAGATCTTTCATTGACTCACCCTGTCTGAATCTCCCAAGTGTGCAGGGACTCTCTTCGATGGTGGATTCCTTCCTCGGACCTGTTTCGGGGACATCCTTTTCTCCCACCATTTCCCACAGCCATGGTGACTATGGGCGCCTCCCAGCTGGGGTGGGGGGCAGTGCTTGGGAAGGACAGTTCAAGGCATATGGTCGCCCTATGAGACCAATTTGCATATCAACGTCCTGAAGATGAGGGTGGTGCTTCTAGCATTACAGGCTCTCTATGCCCATCATCCTTCAGGAATTATTGCTATCCAGACATACAATATGCCTGTGGTCTGGTACAACAACAAACAGGGGGGAACCAAATCATATCCCCTATGTCTCAAGGCCATGAGAGTATGAGAATGGGTGATCTCTGCCGGTCATTTTCTGGTGGCAACACACATTCCAGGGAGGTCTAACATTCTAGCGGACAGGCTCAGCAGATCTATTCTGATGCCTCACAGGTAGTCTCTGAATCCTTCAGTAGCGGAACAGATCTTTCACAAGTGGGGTCAGCCTTGCTGCAAATTGCCTCTCCTTCCAATGCAAAATGCAGTGAGTTCTTCTCTTTGAATCCCCGTCTGGAGGAAGCCCCCAGAGATGCTTTGATTCATGCTTGGCCCCCCTGGATTTCTATATGCTCATCTTCCTCTTCCCTTAATATCAAAATTTCTTCAGAAAGTTCACAAGCTGGGGAGCTTAGATATCCTCGTGGCTCCATTCTGGCCTTGTCAAATCTGGTTTTCCTCTCTGAGGTCTCATCTGGTGGCTCCACCATGGACAGTCAGGACTCCGAGATTATCCTCTCCCATCAAAAGCGTGCATTAGATCCTTTCACGGCTCCAGTTTCTGCGGTGTTGGAATTTTTATCTGGAATTTTTCAATAAGGTGCAAGTTTTTCTACAGTCAAAGTTCAACTTGCGTCAGTTTCCAATTATCATGTGGGGGAATAATATGGCTTCCTTAGCATCTTCATAGCTTTGTAAGGCCTTCCTCAAAGGTACCTTTCTTCTTCGGCCCCAGGTAAAGGACCCTACACCACCATGGCATCTTACCCTAGTACTTCAAGCCTTAGTCTCACCTCCCGTTGAACCTGCAGCTTCAGTGGATATGCAATTTCTATCCTGGATGACTGCCTTTCTGGTTGCCATTACTTTCACCAGAAGAGTTTCGGAACTTCCAGCTCTATTGATCAAAGCCCCTTATATGATTTTTCATAAGGACAGAGTATTTTTCCATACTAATCCATCCTTTCTACCTAAAGTAGCTTCAGAGGCCAACACTAATCAGCTAATCAGCCTCCCGGTCTTCTTTCCAAATTTTCAAAACAAGAGCGAATACAAATTGCTTTTACTGGATGTGCACAGACAGTTACATTTCTACTTGCACAGGACAAAAACCTTTCATAAATCTGACCAACTTTTCATTTCTTACTCCAAACTCTTTTTAGGGAAACCAATCTCTAAAGTTACCATCGCCCATTGGATTTCTCAATGTATCATTCTGGCATATTCAGGTAGGGGGATTTCCCCGTCAAGTCAAATGAAAGTGCATTCCACCAGGTCTATGGCCACATCAGCAGCTTTCTGGCCCAGAGTTTCATTAGATGATATTTTTTCTGCGGACACTTGGTCCTCATCCCATACCTACATCTCACATTATAATTTGGACATTGTATCCAGGAACAGGGCATCCTTTGGCTCTACTGTGCTCTGGAATATCCTTCCATGAGGGCCTCCCAGGTGTCTGGTAGCTGGGGACTCTGTCCCACAGGTTGAAGACCAAATGAAGACAACTACTTCAGATAAAGAAGTTATGTACTCACCATAATGTTCCATTTGAGTAGTTGTTTTTCATTTATCTTCAACCATCCCTCCCTCCTTCCCCCAGCCATGTGTGAATTGTTGGTGCCTCCTAAGAATAATGTAGATCGTCACTGTGGGGTGCCTCTTATCTTTAACCTTCTTGTTGGTTTCTTGTATGCACAAGTCTCTGTTTGGTCAGGTAATGGTACTGGATTGGGCAGCAAACTCGATCTGAAGGGAGGAAGGAGACAGGAGCATTATGGGTAAGGGGAGGAGCTTTGAGATTGGATCAGATGCTGGATATGTGGCCAAGTCAAATCTGATATGCATCTGGGAACTCACAGGTTGAAGACAAATGAAGAACAACTACTCTGATGGAACATTATGGTGAGTGCATAACTTCTTTTTTTCTGATGGCTTTGAAATCTGAAACTCAGATGTATCTCATTATTTGGTGACTTCCCTCCTCAGATCGTCACAGTGATTTGTCAGAAAATCACAAATTTTATGAGAAACAAACCAAAAATATAAGGAAAAAAAATATGGACATTCAGCAAAAATCTGGACAGTTGAGAGGCATGTCTGCATGTATTTATGTGCTTAAACTCACTGTTAGTACAGTGACCATCTACCTTGTGGATAACAGTACCTATGGCCAAGTAGCTACTGGAAAGAAGAAAGTATCAGTAGTAATGCATTTTACCTTGCTGAAAAGAACAATAAAGTTTACACCCCCACAGTAACATCCAAAGGTATTCAAGATAAAACATACATAATAACTACAATAAAAATAAAAATCTACACAGGCAAAACTCTACAACAAATGTGAAGCACAAAACTTGAACCCCACTAGCACCAGCATCCTAATGGCGCAACATGAAGACACGTAACTAAAGAAGGACAAAAAGTAACTGTGTCCAAAAGTTTATAGTATTTTGAATTTTTAAATAATGTGCTATTAAACATGCTCTACTGTTTAACTTACCTGCTATTACATTCATATTGCACCTTTTTGCTGCTGGCGATGTTGAAGTTCTTTAACAGAATCAGAAGTGAAAGGCATTAGGACTCCTCAAGACATTAAAAGTGAGGCAAGTGCCTCCTTGGAGTTTTCGGTGCCAGAGTAGCATGGTCGAGTAATTAACACAGCTGTGTTAGTGTCTGATATCACATTGTCAGAGCAGCTATCTAGAATTTTGTAAATAGTTATATGCTTTTTGAGAATATTAATATTATTTATATAGAAGTGCGACAGAAGGAAATACTACCAGCACAGCTATCTGGAATTATGTAAATAGTTATATGTCATTTGTGAATATCAGCAGGATGTAATTGCTTGTGTTACCACTATATTAGAACTGTATTTCCTATTGCATAGACATGTGCTGAAGAGATATTTTTATACAATATTATAATTGTTTAGATGTATGTACTTTAACAGGAGATTAGCAAAACGTAAGAATAGCCGAGATTGAAGTACTTTATTGACAGGCCATAAACAAGGGATGTTATCTTTCAGTTTCAGTCAACAGGAGACATTATATCTACACTAGGGGACTCTATGGGTTGTTCTGTAAGGGTTTTATTGTTTTATGTCTTCTAGCAGTTGCAAAAATCTGAAGGCTATGTATTTTCACAGAGAGATGTTAAATACTACCAGCTGCAATGGGCATTTAGCCTGGGAACTGAAGTAAGGTGACAAAAACTGATGTCATGCTGCAAGTATCCCAGCAGCAATATTTGATATTAATTTAAGAACTCTCAGAGTCTGACAGTGTATTTTGTATTTTGTCTTTGACCTTACAACAACATCTACTCACCATCTCTGCCTTTGCCTTGCTGTAATTAAGTCTAGGGTATAGTAATTTCTCTTAGATACAGTTAGGAATATAGTGAAGAATAGCTTAGCTGTTTGCTTTATTTGAGACTGTCCTGCAATGTTGTTTTAAATATTTCCTGTGATTTTGAACTCTGAAGTAACTGTTTACTGAGCAGTTCATTTCTTATTTATTACTAAATATATTTAAGCCTTTCAATTGTGGCTGGTCTGTTTAGAGATATTTAAGCTCTTAGAGTTATTGCATATTTATTTGGTGACACTGTACAGGCCACTCCTAATAGCCTTGCCCTTGGTCAAACTACCATTTGGATTAATAGTAACATTACACAGTGAGATTGGACACTCTTTGTTAAGGGCCTTAAAGAAGCTGATAAGGAGTTGGCTGGTGGCAGTGAAAACTACCTTATGGTATGGGCAAAAGGACACATAGCTAGTTAAACCTGTGCTGGCCTTTCCCAGGTGTGTGTGTGTGTGTGTGTGTGTGTGTGTGTGTGTGTGTGTGTGTGTGTGTGTGTGTGTGTGTGTGTGTGTGTATAAATCAAATCTCAAAGTGTGTGTGTGTGTGTGTGTGTGTGTGTGTGTGTTTGTCAGCTACTTGGGCAGGGGCACAAAGCACTGGTTGGACAGAGAGAGAGTGCTGGAGGTCTTGGTTTGGCCACTCAGATGAGATTTCAACCCTATAGCTGTGCCACTGGGGAGTCTTACTGGGGATCTGGAGAAAGAGGGAGAAACCAGCCCCAGTTTAACTGTGGTCTCTGTGTGCTAGTAAGGGAAATTGCACTTTACTGTATGTGTGTACTTGTTATCCTCCCAGTGTGTATGTTCCCCACTGTTCCCCACTGTTGCCAGTGGTGAGGAACTTGATTACTGGGCCAGTGTTGGGGTGTCACATCAGGCAGCACATCTGTATACCACATCCACGCAACTAACAAATGCATGCACAGTGGTTCTCCTAGCACATCAATACAAACTTACAGACAAGTGTGAACACACACTGTTCAAGACCCGCGCCATCTACTTCACTTCAGAGAATACACTGGTGCTCCTTGCCCCTCACCACTGGCTTCAAGCAAGGCTCTCGGGCTGACTGTATCAGTGATCTTCCTCGGTATTCCCTTTACTGTATCTCCACTGCATTTGATGCCAGCTGTTCAGGACTTTTGGAAAATATATAAGTAGTCTCCTTTAATAGTTTGTTCAGTATATTGAACATTCTGTATGGTCTAGTTATTATAATACTTATTGAAACTGGTTTCATGTATCTGCTGTTCCAGCATGGCATTATTTACATACTGGATTGAAAAGCAGAGATCCAATTTGCTGTTCAAAGGAAGCTTGGAAGATGATAAGAATACAGTACTCCACAGAATCCCACTAGCAAAGCCAAATAAGGTATTTTATTCCACATTTATAAAATTCCAACAACCTTTTACTTACTGAAGTATGTCAGTAGTGGGACTGAATTATTTACAGCTGTTTCAATAACCAGCATTGCTGCCTCTGGATGACAAAAGCTCAAAGGAATCATACAGTGTGAGGGCAGGCTGCCTTTGAAGTACATTGTATTATTTTTTTTCTTTTCTACCCAGGTTCTTTAACTTCTCTTACAGATCACATTTTAGGTTATGCATACAGCTTAGCTTGCAATTCATAGGCACAGTACCAAATGTCACTGACAAATGTACTTGCCTCAATAGACATAGGGACTCTCCTGTTCTAGGCTACACAGCAGCTTGGCCTTCCTGTTGAGTACACTTATGTAGGAAGCAATGAGTTAATATTTAAGCAGCAGGTTTATCAAATATACTAGAGTGTCATGCTATCAAAAGGCTAAAGTGCTGGTAAGCAGTGTGCCTAGATTTGTCACTGTCAAATGCTTTGGTCACCTTCTTGGAGAAGTCCATCAGATTTAGTAGACAACCCTATTCTTCATAAAGCTTAATTGACTCAGGTTGAGGGATTGTAGGCTGCTAATATCTTGCTTTTTGAGCTCTTTCATAATATGTTCTACAATTTTACGAATATACTAGTGAGATTAATTGGTTTATAGCTCCTAGAGTCAGTAGTAGAGCCACTCGTGGTGGGATCTCCAAGCATTTCACATGCATTCCATGGAGAAGTTGAGATTAAGCAGGTTTATAAAGGAATCAGTGAGGCTATGTTTACTGCTGACTTAAAATTAGCCTGGTATACTGGCAGGACTCATAACCAGTGTTTTTGGCTTCGCATCTGTTCAGAGATAATTATTAGGACTGAGTACTAAGACTGGACTGGGTTGAAGTTGGGACAAAATTTAACTGCAAGTCTCTTTGCAAATTACGCTGTCATAGTGTGATCAGTTCTGTATAAAACCGATTATTTCTGAGTTTTCTGATCTAATTAAATCAGGTTCATTTAGTGCTTTCTTTCCAATTAATTTAAAATAACTTCACCTGATAAAGTTCTTTTACACTGATTGGAATTAAAGCAGTAGACATACATATGAGTGTTTATTATTATTTATTTTTTGTCAAGGCTTTTTCTGTGCTTTTTTAGTGTTTGTTTTAAGCCTTGTGGTTTGCAAGAGATTCTAGTTAAAGAAGATCTGATGATTATCTTTAGAAGAGGTGGAGAATTGATACTCATATTTGGCTTTATAACTGCTATTCTTATGCCGAAGTTCCTTGCAGACCTTTTTGTGAGTACCTCTACAATGGAGGACTTCAGTTTATTTCTTATCACCAGAAGTTTCCTTTATTGTGAAGTTTGTTTATTATGACATTTCACCATGGGGGATTTTTCTTAAATGTATTGTTAACTGTGAGAGACTGTCATGGGGGCTAGTTCTTGAATCTATCTTAATTACGTGTGATGGAAAAGTAACTCTGATTCAGGGAATTTAGAGAACAGTAAAATGTAGTGGCATAAGCTGTTGCTTTTGACATGGAGTCACGGGGAAAGAAGGAGCTTTTAAAATTCCTTGGGTTGTCTCAGACTGCCAGTAGGTTGTCTTTAGAGAAATACCTGACTATCATACTTGTGGATGGAATACTGGGTTGTGTTTCTAGGGGAATATATGACAACTAGGTGGTATGACAATCATACAGGGAGATGCACTGGGAGTGGAGCAGACAAACATTATGTTAATAAAACAATGTCAAGAAGATTAGGACCCTTAGTAGAAAAGGACACTATCTGCTCAAGGAAAATCAGCATTAATTAAGTGAAGGAATCACTTTACATCTTTGAAGTTGTTGGTAATGTATGACTGCACATTTTAAAATTACCCATAAAGACTTTTATGGGTTCAGGATCCTAGCTGACAGCTAGACACATAAATTCTGTAGCTGGCAGTAACTTCTTCATTAATACAAGAATGTCCAGGAGTTCAAGGTTATCATCATCATCATCATCATCATGCTAAGTTTGCTACGAGGTAATATCATTGCAGGTGAATACAATTATACCCCTACCCATACCTCTCAAGCTCTTAGAGCAAAAAAAATCTGGACAAAACCACAAATAATGGGGGGACAAAGGCCCAAAAATAGAGACACTTCTTAAATATTGCTCTTACAAACTTAGAAAGCTGATAGAATAACAGGTTTTGCATTAGAATGGATTTTCTGAAGGATATAAAGTCAAAAAAATCAAATGTTTGCTATTATTTTTTGACTTCAGTCCTTAATGATTTGCCAGTGATTTACCAGAAAAACTACAATTTTATGAGGAAATTGAGTGAAATATGAGTAAAGAAATCTGAACATTTTTCAAAAATCAGCGCAGCTGAGAGATATGCCCCTTGTCAAAGGGTATGAACAAATGACAGACAGTATACTTCAATAAGGAAAGAGTATTATTACTAAACTGGAACCATGTATTAGTTGATAAACGTGTATTCTTTCCAGATTTAGGAATACTTCAGATTGTGCACTTTCTTGTTTAGACTCCTGGTAGCAAGGTCTAGGAGACTGACTTTGTCTAAAAGAGATCTTATGGGGGGAGTAAAACATTTTCTTAGCCAACATTCAGAAGCCTTGAAGACAAAGGTGCAGGCCATCACGACAAAAGCAGGCAAGTGTATTGAGAATCACCTCTCATGTGGACACACACCAGATTGCTTTTGAGTGATAGAAGTTAGAGAGACAATTGTTAAAATCAAATATTTTTTTTGTTTGTATTGAAGCATTGTTTGTGGTGAGTGCAAGATATTGCAGAAGACTGTCTTTTCAGCAGTTTTGGTTACAGAGTTCAATGAAGTCTGCTTTCATCTTCCCCATAGGATGGATCATCTAAGACTGTTTACGACCCAACATGAGCAATGACCAGGATATATGTGTGCTTGAACTGAAAGGATCCAAGAGCCCTAGTGACATCATAAATCAGGAACCTGAAAGAGAGCTAACCATCACTATATCCTTGTTCATCCTAGTAAATGAACCATTGGAATGTCACACAATTACTAGCGTATTGGTGTGAGTGGCTGAAAGTTATGGTAGCTTTGAGGGTTAGATATACTGCTCGGGAGACCCTTGTTTGGGGAAGAAATAGTGGATACAGGTGTTGGAGGGTGAGGTAGAGGCTACTGGCTGACATCTGGAACTGTTAGTGTGTTGCCAAGGAGGCTTAAAAATATATTTCTTCAGTACACTGGCATACATGGGCTTAGGTTACAAATGGTTTGCAGTAGGGCATAGTTATGTTGTTTTCTGATAAGATACATAAAAGAGTTGGCTCTAGTTTGAATTAAGTATTTCTAATTCTCAAAAGTTTACTCTGTTTTAACACCTTAATGAACACATAGTCTAAATCTCAAAATGCACTCACTTAAAGCACTCCTTAAAATGGAGAATATCGACATTTGTGCTGTAACAGAGACCTGGTTCAAGGCAGCAGAAAGTACCCCTGCACTATCAGGCTATAACTCATTCTGCACCTTTCGACCCCAGAACTTGGACTGAAGCTCCAAAGGCGGTGGTGTTTCCATATTCATAAAGGATGCACACACCTCCAGACTGGTAGCCCAACATAATGCATCAGAGATACTTCAGGTGCAGCTAACACTGGGTAAAACAGCGATTCAGGTCATAGCCTGCTATAGGTCCCCAACCATGTCCCAAGACTTGCACTCCACGTTCTTAAGCACCCTGGAGAATATTAGGGTCCAACCTAACACTCTTTTATTAGGCGGCTTCAACTACCCCTCCATTAACTGGGTAAACTACTCATGTACCAATACACTTGCCCAATGTTTCCTGGAGTTCATTAATTCCAATGCCCTGGACCAGCTTGTTCTTACCCCCACTATAGGTAGCAACATCCTTCATCTGGTCATTACTAACATGGGTGACCATTGCACTACACCAACAGACAGCTCCTCCCTGGTTAGATCCGACCACAAACTAATCACCTTGGAAATCCATATCCCCCCACCCACCCACCCCCCACAAAGGTAACCACCATGAAAAACTTCTCCAAAGCTAACTTTGGGCTCCTAAAAACAGAGTTGGCTAACTTCACAGCACCCATGCAAATGGAGAATAGTTGCATGACCGCAGAATCATACACAAGTGCACTGTATAAACATGTACACAAATGCATGGATTTCAGCATACCCAATAGAACCAAGACGCTCTCCTCCAAAAAAAGGAAGCACACAAATGCACCGTATAAACATGTACACAAATGCATGGATTTCAGCATACCCAATAGAACCAAGACGCTCTCCTCCAAAAAAAGGAAGGCAATCTGGTGGTCCCCTGCCATAAACAAACTCTACAACAGAAGGAGGAAACTGATGCAGAATAAGGTGAAGTCCCAAGACTGGAAAAACTCCCCTGTCAGCCTCAACAAAAAGTTGAGATCCCTCATCAAATCCTCTAAAGTTAGCTATGAAAACAGAATTGCAGTAGATAGTAAAGACAACCACAAGGCCTTCTATAGTTACGTGAAAAATCTCCATGGCCATAGCCAGATTTGCTCTGAGCTACTGCACAATGGTACCTCCTATACCAAGCCAACAGATATTGCCAGTATAATGGCTGACAGATTCAGTGCCAACTTTACCCCTCTCATCCCTGCCAAGGACAAACCACAATACCAGTAGATTGCCAGGCACCCAGTATTACTGCTGCACAGGTTAAAACAGCACTGTCCAAGGCCAAGAATACAGCTTCTATGTGACCTGACAATATCCCTGGTTGTGTTCTACATGAACTACAGAGTGAACTGGCACCTTACCTGTGTGCCCTGTTCAATCACAGCCTCACCTCAGGTTTGTCCTTACCGAATGGTGCACTGCTACAGTCATCCCTCTAAACAAAGGAGGAGCGACTACAGACCCTGGGAACTATCTCCCCATTAGCCTGACGAGTCTGATATGCAAAGCTATGGAACACATCATCATGGACCTAATAAACAAGGATATAGGAAATCTCCAAACTCTGGATCCTACACAGTTTGGTTTTAAGAAGGCTGTATTATGAATGCTCAACTTGGTCGACTTCTTTCAGTCAGTCAACAGAGCTGTGGATGAAGGCAAGGTGGTTCATACAGCCTACCTTGATCTGGCTAAGGCTTTTGATACCATTTACCCACTCAGGAATCATAGAAAAACTCACTAAGCTTGGCACCAACCCCTATATCACTAGGTGGGTTGCAAATTGGATCACAGATAGAACCCACAGTGTGAAAGTAACTGACTCCAAGTCAGAATGCCGACTAGTCACAAGTGGAGTCCCACAGGATTCGGTCCTGGGTCCTCTCCTGTTTGGTATCTACTTCTCTAAATTCCAGGCCAACAAGAAGGGACTCTGGATGACAACGTTCACAGACGATTGCAAGTTGGGTGCTATTATTAACTCCCCAAGTGATGATGACATCCTACAGAATGACCTCACTGAGTCCAATGACTGGTGTCAGAACCACGGCCTTAAGCTCAGTGCCAGAAAATCTGTCATCCCATTTGGGAAAAACTTGGTTCCCATGAATTACCACATTGATGGTAGTACACTGAACACAGAAGGCATTATAAGGGATCTGGGAACACAGGTTGACAGCAACCTCTCTTTTGATCACCACATTGCCACTGTGGTCAGAATGTCCTTCTATGTGGCACATCTCATTACTAAGGGTTTAGCATATAGGATGAAAGAGATCATTGTCTCCCTCTACTCTTCTCTCATTAGGCCAGTCATTGAGTACAATGCCCCATTTGGCATGTACCTCACTAGATACCTGCAACAACTGCAGAGGCCGCAAAAGTACCTCACAAAGAGGATCCTAGGCCTTAAACACTTGTCCTGTATGGACAGACTAAAAAAACTCCAACTATTCTCTGTATCATATCGCCTACTTAGAGGCGATCGCTGCTTGACTTACAAAGCCATGTCTGAATGCCATGCATTCTCTGTTAGAAATCCTACATCTAAAGAAATCCCAATCCCTCCACACCATACACTCCAGAGACCTCAACCTCATTACCACAATTAACAGAACATGCTGGAGGGACAGGTTCATAACTCACAGACTGCCCATGCTATGGAACAGACTTCCCATACATGTCAAGCAGAGCACCTCGCTGACCCTCTTCAAGAGAAATCTTGATGAGTGGATGGGAAACAGGAAATTCACCCCAGGGATAACTCCAGTGGCTCTACTCATCAGAAGCACTGGGAACTAAGATCGGGTGGCACTATACCAGGGTAATTATATGGCTAGGCTTGTAAAGGCCCCAGGGCCGTTAGCCTAGTACACACCTATGAACCTATGAACATGTTAAGATGTGAAATAATTGTTCTACTATTTTATATTAACAATGTTTTAAAGGATACAGGTTCATCTTTATTTTACTGTTAATAGCATCATATTTGATTGCAGTAAAGTAAGACTTTTTTTATTTTTGTCAGTCAGAGTATTGGACTTGGGTGGTTAGACTATTCAAGCATGGAGTGTTAGACTCCATGATGGTAAGAGGGATTTTAAAAGCAAATGTTCAATGATAATTATGTGCCCACAAAAGTAACTATTTTATGTCTAATCAAACCTTCAAATGTTAATGGGTTAATGGGTGGCGCAGTGGTGCAGCGGTTAATGCTGTCGCCTCACAGCAAGAGGTTCTCTGGTTCGATTCTCGGCCAGGGTGCCTTCTGTGTGGAGTTTGCATGTTCTCCTGCTGGCGTGGGTTTCCTCCGGGTACTCCGGTTTCCTCCCACATTCTAAAGACATGCATCTGGAGCATTTCTCCCCGGGCCTCCGCTGAAAACAGGATCTGTGGAACCTAGTCGGACTTTCCCGGTCAACAAATGTTAAATAAATAAAAAAAAAAAAAAATAAAAAAAAAATTAATGTTCACATGGTGATTACTAAGCAGTTCTTTACTAACAGAGTGTCATTATCTATGAGATGTACATGTATACTTTTGATCATTAGGACAAATGGCATTTATTAATTGTATTTCTATAAAAGTAAATGGATTAAATAACGGATGCAAGAGGGATAGCTTAAACAGATATTTAAAGTTGTTTAATTCTCAAGTTATTATTATTGTTATTATTATTATTATTTACAGGAAATGCACTTAAAGACACAAACAGGCTAAATACTAAAAACTACACTATATTATCCAATTCACAATATAATCAAAACAAAAGGGGATTGCTATATTATGGAGAAATTAATTGCCTATGTCTATGGTTATAGACACATATGAAGATGATAAAGGTATGTGTTGTACTTTAACTATGGATGTTAACGCTTATTAACTTTTGACCAACATCTAGAACAAGTATTTCAAAACTTGAAAGGCAATATCATTCTAGCAGGAGACTTTAATTGTATATTGTCACCAATTGATACTAACACAATAAGTGAAAGGAGAATACGGGCATCTGCAGAAATGTACTCGGTTAGTAACAGAGTACATTTCTGCAAAATCAAAAACGGAGGTGTGACAACTCCAGATCAAAGGCTGCATATCATGTAGTAAGCATGCCAGTGGCCAAGTATAAGGCCATTGCCATTGCAAACATAAAAAAAAATACAAAAAGCAATGTTTATTGTTTATTTTTTTTAGCCGCTCTCAGCTGTTTAAGCATAGGGCAGTGGCGCACAAACGTAATCGGGGGGAAAATAACAAAATGAACCTAAATTAAGCATTCTAACTAAAATCTGTATTCTGCCATGAAAGTCAATGGCAGGCAGAAGACAACATGGCCAGTGAGTACTGGTTGCTAAGGGGGAGGCTCAGTGTGAGACATGTAACTATGCATTAGCAGGCAATCCTATGCAAATGAGGGGAAGGATAGTGAATCCCAGTTTTTCCCAGCATGTCAGTCAGATCCCAACAGTGTAAGAGTAGGAATAGCTTGGTGCAAGCTTAGGAGTTAGGTGATTTCATGGGGTGGGGGTTGTCAGGCATACTGTAAATGGATTGGAGTCCTGTGGCTCGGGTGTGCTCCTAGCTTAGCACAGCTAAGCTAGGGGGTGAGTCTAAACCTGCCTAGCACTCTTTATAAAACCTAAGTGGGTGTGTGCACCAAGCACCGGGTTTTACAGGAAGAAAAAATAAGTTAAACCAGGAAATAGCAGCAATGTGCACATTTGAGCACTCCGTTTGTGCGGCGCGCACATGGACTTAAACAGGAAGGCAATGGGAAGTGATAACAACAGCAGGAAGGTAATCAAGGAGTACTAGCTTAGCTGGCAGATTAAATGTATCAGAATCAGCCAATTACATAGGCAGCAGACCAGCCCAGCCCAGAACACTACTATAAACTATGCAAACACCTACCCCTCTGTTTTTTCCCACACTCTACACCATCAGTGTACACAAGCGGGGACATTTTAACAAACAAACCTACAACATGAGAAGGGCTGCAGCAGGCAACATAGAATAACATGTGCAAGAGGATGAGGATGGTGAGGATGTGAATGCTGCTGATCAAACCCACAGTGAGGAGACAGAGAAGAGTGTACAGACCCAGGGTAACCTACCAGGGACTACATGAGCTGGAGACAGTGGAGCACTATAGGGTGGACAGAGACCTCATACAGCAAATTGTTGAGCTGTGCCGGCCACACCTGACACCTGACACACCAAACTGACTGAGGGGAACCCATCCCAGTGGATACCAAGGTATATGTAGGCCTAGGAATACTAGTCACAGGTACCTTCCAAAGCTCATCTGGGGATATCATGGGGATCTCACAGGCATCAGCATCCAGAGTATTCTACCAGTTCCTGGATGCCATGTCAGCACATGCCAGTGAGCACGTATATTTCCTCAACACCCGTGAGGTGTTGGCCAGCAATATGCATCTCTTCCACCAAATTGCAGAATACCCTGAGGTAGTGAGTGCTATAGATTGCACGCTCATATGCATCAAAGCACCACCTGGTGATCAGGGTTGGGCCTACATCAACCGCAGGGGAATCCCCTCCATCAACTGCCAGGTTGTCTGTGATGCTCAGGGCATTATAATGAATGTGTATGCTGGCTGCCCTGGAAGCTATGATAATTCCCACATATGGCATCTGACGCAGCTGTACCAGAGATTTGCCAATGGGGACATCCCCTATGGTCACCTAGTGGGGGATGCTGGTTACACACTGGAGCCGTGGCTGATGACACCCATCAGAAATACACACACACCTGAAGAAGAATGTCATAATGAAGCACACGCACAGACCAGACCTATAATACAGTGTGTGTTTGAGATGCTCAGGTAACAGTTCCAGTGTCTAGACACATCTGGTGGAGCCTTGCAGTACTCACCAGGTACATGTACCCAAATTGTTATGGTATGTGCCATGCTTCACAATATCATCGTGTGGAAACAGCTGCAGCAGGAATAGCACGGGGCTGGCCCGCACAGCCCCCCACCAAAGCCAAGGCCTGCACAGGACAGAGTGACTCGGAGGAGGGACAACCTGAGCCTGCCCCAGTAGGCAGATGGAGGTGTGCCCAGTATGCCAAGGCCGCGGCAAAGAGACAACGCATAGCACATACACTGACACAGTAGGGACCCAGGGAATGACACCTCTCTCTGACTCGTGCATACAGTAAAAGGGATGCCAAGCATGACACTACCTGTACTCAACCATTTATAGGGACTGTACTACGTGCATCCGACATAGGCAGCCCTCCAGCACCATCCACAAGTCTGGCACACCCTCAAGGTAAGTCACTCAACCTACCAATGGCCAAATGGAGTAGAATGTGTTGTTACCTGTATCTATGGTATGGATGTGAGCTTGCAAGGGAATTGAGTGGCTGAATGTGATGGCAGCAGACAGTAGACACCCATAGTGGCACCATAAAATCTGTAACATATATTGGACTCACCATAGTAGCCAATACTACACAGGGTGACAAAACCCACTGCATGAAATGTACTGATCAACATGTGTGTCCATATGACTCACAAGTGCCAGTCAGGGCAGTTCACATACCCAACAACAGTCTCAGCCAGCAGGACAGGTGTAGACAAACACAAACAGAGCTTGTGCTATGGCCCCTGAATGATGGCTATGGTTAACCTCCCCCCAGGCCTACAAAGACAGACCACAGCAGGGCAGGCAGTGGGATGTTAGTTCTGAAGGGTAGGAAGTCAGACACTAATATGTAGGGCAACCAAAGCTACGATCTGTACTACACTGGTATGCCTCTAGTCAGCATGATAGGTAAGAATACAGAATGAAATGGAGTACCTGACATGTAAGTACAGTCATAGCAAATGTGTACAAGTGTCAGGTGTGCCCCCCATCCAACCTAGTAACGTAATAACAGTCAGGTGTGCCCCCCCCAATCCTGTGTAGAAATGTAGTAATAGTCAGGTGTGCCCCCCCACCCTACACAGACATGTAGTAACAGTCAGGTGTGCCCCCCATCCTACGTAGAAATGTAGTAACAGTCAGGTGTGCCCCCCCACTCCTGTGTAGAAATGTAGAAATAATCAGGTGTGCCCCCCCACCCTCTATGCAGAAATGTAGTAACAGTCAATGCCAAATGATCGATGGATACCCTGCAGAGACAGCATTCCACCTGTCGGTGTACAACACAAAGGTCAGCACTGCAGTACAAACTACCTGAACTCAATCCACACAATCAATACAGACAGCCATAATGGGCATGCTCACGCACTTAGAGAAATGAAGGCAATGTCAGTCAACAACATACTGACAGGTCATACTGGGCATGCTCACACACACATGAAGGCCATGTCTGTAAACACCAGTGGACCAGACATATCTGGCAATCGCAGTTGTTAGTGCAGACACTCGTCAGTATGCACCACTCATGCCTTGCACACACAGTGGATAGGAATACAAACATATATGTAAGGACAACATACTATAATAAGCCAAAGGTAAATGTACATAGATGTGTGGTAGAGGGTGACTGTGACAAGGAGCCATCCAGACCTGTCCCACCCAGCACACAGCCAAAGGGCCCCAAACACATGAGGTTCAGATGTCACTCACTGTAAATACTAGCCATCAGTATCTGTCAGAATTACAGACTATGTGGTGCATGTGCCAGCTGTGCAACATGACTGTACAAGGAAGTAGACATCTAGCAGCTGTATACAAGTACCTGTGAAATTTGACCCTGTGTGTGCCCGCATGTGGCGTGTCAACCTGGGTTATGGCCCATGCGTGCACACACACACACACACACACACACACACACACACACACACACACACACACACACACACACACTGCCCTCCCCATAGCCCTACTATGAGAAACCTGCTGAGGTCATCCACTGTGAAATACACCTTTGGGAGAGTTGTACCCCAGTAAGCTCTGTGGCGCAACCCATAACTGCGTACTGCTATAGTGTAATAAACTAGTTAGGTAGGAGTTCTAATCCCAGACTTGGCAAATGTGTGTGATTGTGTGCATGTCTGACTGTGTAGACAGCGATGCTTTTCAGGGTAGTCACACGCCTTACAATTCATATGCTCAGCTTTGGCAAGGCTGCTGATGTCATCCACCTAGAAATATACCTGTGGGAAAGTTGTAGCCCAGTAATCTCCATAGCGGGTCCTGTAACTGTGGACTGTTGTAGTGTGATAAAGTAGTTAGGTAGGTGTTCTACTCCTAGACATGGCAAGTGTGTGTGTCTGTCTGTGTAGAGAGCAATGCTTTTTAAGGTAGTCACACTCCCTACAATTCATATGCTCAACTTTGGCAAGGCTGCTGATGTCATCCACCTAGAAATACACCCATGGGAAGGTTGCAACCCAGTAATCTCCGTAACACATCATGTAACTGTGAATTGTTTTAAAGTAGTTAGGTAGGTGTTCTATTCCCAGACATGGCAAGTGTGTGTGTGTAGAGAACAATGCTTTTTAGGGTAGTCACACTCCCTACAATTCATATGCTCAACTTTGGCAAGGCTACTGATGTCATCCACCTAGAAATACACCTGTGGGAAGGTTGTAGCCCAGTAATCGCCGTAGTGTGTGCCATAACTGAGTACTGATGTAGTGTGATTTAGAACTCTGGTAGGGTTCCATCCCCACCGATGGCAGTTCTGGATGTTTTGTGTGTGTTTCAATGTCTGTGTATGGAGCAATGCATTATAGGCTAGTCACACTCAATACATTTCAAATGCCCTACTTTGGCAATCCTGCTGATGTCATTCATTGTGAAATACACCTTTAGGTAAAAAGTTCTCCAATAATCCCACTGGTGCATCCTACAACAGCTCCATGCTGCAATGTGATATAGACCTCTGTTAGGGGTTCTATACCAACACATGTTGCTTGTGGATGTTTTGTGTGTGTGTCACTGTCTGTGTAGGGAGCAATGCATTTTAGGCTAGTCACACTCACTACAATTTGAATGTCCTACTTTGGCAATCCTGCTGATGTCCTCCAATGTGATATACACCTTTGGGGAAAAAGTACTCCAGTAATCCCCGTGGTGCGTCCTCAAACAGCTCCATGCTGTAGTGTGAGATAAACCTCTGTTAGTGGTTCTATACCCACACATGTGGCTTGTGGATGTTTTGTATGTGTGTCACTGTCTGTGTAGGGAGCAATGCATTTTAGGCTAGTCACACTCACTGCCATTCGAATGTCCTACTTTGGCAATCCTGCTGATGTCATCCAATGTGATATACACCTTTGGGGAAAGAGTATTCCAGTAATTTCTGTGGTGCATGCTATAACTGCGTAGTGCTGGAGTGTAGTTCTACTCCCAGACATGACAGGTGTGTGTGCATGTGTGATTGTAACTCATATCCTGTGTGGAGGTGGGTGTGAGTGTGTGACACCTGTGCCAATGTGGAGTGGGTTTTGCATATTTCTTATATGGTGGCCCTACTATATATCATAATGTCCACCATACAGGGATAACAGATTGTGTAATAGCTGAGAGGCTGGGGTGCAAAGCCATACCCATACATGTTACATCAAGGCCAGGCAATCACAGTTAGCAACCCCAGTATTACCCAGAGCACACTCTCAACCCATGTCTCATGCATACACGGATGCCTAGGCAACAGCCAGTATGCTGGTAGTACACTGTATATTGGCCACTGATAGTAACTATAGAGTGATTGCAGTGGGCTACAGAGAGTATGGCACCCTGTCCAATATGCACGTACATGCAGACAGTGCACATTCCCAATGGACGCCTGCAACACCTGTGGTGCCATCACATATGACCCACAAAGGACATACCATGGCTGACATGCCCTGTATGGACAGATGCCACTGACACCAGGGAATGCTGTTGGCATGCTATCAGTGTAGGTGCAGGGTAGACCTGCTGCCCATTACCAGTTCCCACCACAGGTGGGCAAGACTGGCACATCTGATGATAATCTGTGTTCACAACATGGGCCAGACACCCCAGGTACAGTTCCACATGTCACTCACTGTACATGCATGTGGGAGGTGTGCACATCGCAGACAACATCCATGTCATGGATTAAGGAACACATACATGGCAAGTGATGCACAGCATTGGCCACACACAATAGTCACCCAGGTGACTGGATGGGGGATACAATACCCACCTGTGTGGGCAAATGCAGAAACTACAGCCCTGAGCCACAATGAATACCATTGTCATGTGGCCTGATGCCAATGTATACCCATCACCTACCCTTGTATTGCCGTCTGGCACAGTCGACCACCACACATCCATGCAGACATGCACCCATGCATGTCAGTACTGGCACCCTGTGTGTTTGTGCATGTGTTGTTTGATGCGTATGATCACATCTACACTCACTACAACCCCCATTGGCATACTGAAACATGCTGTCTGATATCAGGCACCTCCCCATACCCTTTTCCATATAACCTCCATATGACCCATGTGGTGCATGTGATACTTGCACAGTGATGTGTTGTGGCACTCCCACTACTGATGAATTGTAATCCATGCCCTGCCAAGTGTGTCAATGTGTGTGTGTCCCTGTGAGAGTGTGGCTGTGCTGACGCTGGCACCTGTTCATGCGGACAGGCACGTGTACATCTCCTACCATATAGCTACCATATCCCTGTTGCAGATGTCACTCACCATCACATATATGTTCTGAGGGCTCCACAACAGGTAACCCATGTGGTGCATCCAATAACTGCATAGCACTGTAACAGCACTACATAGTCGTCAGGGGTTTGATACCCTGTGCTGGTAGGTGTGTGACAGAAACATGCTTAAGTTTTACTCTCCCACCCCTCCCTGACTTGTCTTTGCCTCTGTCTGTCTCTCTCACTCCCTCTCTGGTGGATGTGGAGCCCTACACCTGCTTTGCTTAGGCAGCAGCATGTGTATTTTAAGTGATGCTCATGATCAGCTGATGGCATCTGCATGAATTGCAGCCCTCCCCTACTTGATTGCATGTGGAACAGCTGTGTTAACATTCCCATAGCCAATTGCATGGAAATATACTCCAATATCTAGGAACATCATGTTGGTGTTGGCCCTTTTCATTTACTGTGAGCAGGAACTAGATCTGTTGTTTGGCAAACAGCATCTCAGATGGATTAGGGATTTACCTCTAACAACATACACTGTCGAAATAGGGCAACACACAGGAGGGGGTGTTCCTGACCTGACTACAGACTGTAAGTGCTGCTATACTGCATTTGGAGTAATATTGGTTTAACACTGTGTGTGTGGATATGGCTGTCCTACATGTCGCAGTGCCTGCCATGTCAGTTCTGTTTATGAGGAATGCCCATCTGCAGAGTCATCTGCAGACTGGGCAGTGTGTTGTGCCTTTGGTGTCATGTGTTACCCACAGAGCATCTATCTGTGGACTGCAGAAGGTAGTGTGGGGATTGAAGTCTGTAGATGGTGAAAGCCATGACAGTTACTGACTTCCTCATAGGACATATGCTGCAACAAACACTGCTCCACATATGAGGATGGTGTTGAACAGATAGTCCATATACTGTAATATTATGCTAGCTTGCCATATGTGGCTGTGGCTGTATTCTCACTGGTTGTGGTTATGAAGGTTTGTAAAAGGCAGATCATGTCTCATAAACCTGATAGACGTCTTTGAAGTGGTCACCAAAGCCGTAGATGAGGGTAAGCTGGTTCACACAGCCTATCTAGATCTCACCAAGGCTTTTAACACCATCCCCCACTCTGGAATTATAGATAAACTCACTAAACTAGGTATAAATCCCTATGTCACAAGACAGGTTGCCAACTGGCTCACTGACAGAACCCACACTGTGAAAGTAGCAGACTCTAAATCCAACTTCAGACCAGTGACAAGTGGAATACCACAGGATTCAGTTCTAGGTCCTCTCCTGTTTGGTATCAACTTCTCTGAAGTACAGGCTAACACAGAAGGTCTTTGGCTAACAAAGTTTGCAGATGACTGCAAACTAGGAGCCATAATCAAAACCCCTAATGATGTGGACATCCTTCAAAAGGGCCTCACTGAGACAGATGCCTGGTGTCAAAGCCATGGCCTCAAGCGCAATGGCAAAAAGTGCACTGTCATCCCTTTTGGTAAAAACTCTGTACCCATGAACTACCACATAGGAGGTAGTCTACTTAACACCAAAAGTGTGATAAGAGACTTTGGAATACAGGTGGACAGTAGTCTCTCCTTTGATAATCACATCACCACAGTAGTCAGGAAATCCTTCTATGTGACACACCTCATCACAAAAGGTTTCTCATCCAGGAAAAAATAGGTCATTGTTCCCCTCTACTCATCACTCATTAGACTCATTATAGAGCACAATGCCCCTTTTGGTATGTACCTCACAAGACATCGATAACAACTGGAAAGGCCACAGAAATACCTCACAAAGGATTACCAACCTGAAACAGATTCCCTACGCAGACCATATAAAAAAAACTCCAGCTTTACTCTGTCGCATATCGCCTACTCAGAAGCGATCTCTGCCTAACATACAAAGCTATGTCAAACCCAGAGCTGTTGGACATGCTCCACTTAAAGAAATCCCAATCCCTTCAAGCTACATGCTCTAGGAACCTAAACCTTGTCACCACAATAAACAGAACATGCTGGACTGATAGATTCCTGTCCCAGAGACTTCCCATACTCTGGAACAAACTACATATCTATATCAAACAAAGCTCCTCATTAGCACTCTTCAAGAAAAATCTTGATAATTGGATGGGAGATAGGAAATTCAGCCCGGGGATCACTTCTGTGGCTCTGCTTGACCGGGGCACAGGAAAATAATTTTCTTGGGAGGCAAAAGCCAGGCTACCATTTGGCTAGGCTTATATAGGCCCTAGGGCCAATAGCCTAGTACCTACCTATGAACCTATGAACAGTAAATGTATGAGGTTATCACAGCAATGTGTCAATATTGGCCCTGTGTATGAGCTTCCAGCCACAGATCAATCAACATTTGTACATATATCATACATTAAGAGGTGCATATATGCTGTACACCATAATTAGTGTCATCATATCTGATAAGAAACCAGTGAGATATCAGACTGCTACACATGTTATGTACAGTAGGGGTTATATTTGATGACATAACCTGGACATACTGTGGTTGCTTGTACAGTACTGAGGTCTGTGTACTTATGGTGAATGTCGACAGTGTGTGTACTGTTAATATGTAACTTGGCCTGTGCACAGACTGTGGTAGTTGTCATCATCCTAGCTTCCATCCTATCTGATGTTACATGCTGCTCCACTGTATGTTACCGTATTGGCTTACATGTTTGTAGGGCCATACAGACACATGTCCCATACCACAGTCAGCCATCAGACCAAACTGTGTAGCAGGCCAGTATATGTAGAGTTAGTGTGAGGGTGGCACATATGAGGATGGTGTTAAACAGATAGTCCATATACTGTAATATTATTCTAGCTTGCCATATATGGCTGTGGCTGTGTTCTCATTGGTTGTGGTTATGCCCTTTCACACAGGTGTATCTTACCCTGTGCTGTGACATGCCTGTACAGCCTGCTATATATGCAGGTACATGTGCATTCCCCCATAGGAGATGTAGGCCAGTGTTGAGCCAGTCTACCTGTAGTCTGCACAGTGCATTGTTACATGCCTAGCAGCTTAGTGCACTTGCCCAGTGAGATGTCACATGCAGATACTTGCCAGATGTACTGCTGCAAGGCCTCCCTTAACAGTCATGTATGTCAGACAAAGTAGTGAGATGCTGTAACAGATGTATGTCAATATCTAGTGGGTAGTATGTGGCCATGGCACCCCTGTACCAGCGGTTATTACATGTCAGGCCAGACAGGGGTGTGTGAATGTATAACCTATGGTGGCATATGTATACCAGTCGTTATGTGTTATACCCATCTACATGGCTGTTAACATCCATATTGTCAGGCATGGTACACATGTTTTGCACTAAGGGGTTCTTTGTATACCTCTGGACTGTACAGAGTGTGTCAGAATGTCCACACATATTGGCCAATATCTCTACTGCAGTTGACAGGGTCAGTTCGTGCTAGCAGTAGTACTTTACTATGATTTCCTTAGGATGTCTGTCAGTAGCCAATGGCACACATGTGGAAAGTAGATGTGACCTCCCACACACCATGTCTGTGAAGACAATCCCAATTACAGTAGCAATATTATATAGAACTGTAATAGTACACAAATAAAGGTTTTCCATTCCTGCAATCCTGTGTGTGGTGTTTTTTCCTATGACCTCTCTGTGGGTATATGTTGCAGGCAATGATTGTCATTTGTATGGGTGGCCCATACAGTGTCCAGTTGTTCAGGTGTGAACTGTAGGCACAGTGGCTGTTCCATATTTTGTGCACCTTCTACATATGTATCTTACTGTACATATCTCTGCATGTGTATGCGTAGTCATATGTATATCTACACATATGTATATATATATATATATATATATATATATATATATATATATATATGTATATCTGTATCTGTATGTATGTGGCTATGTATATGTATCCTGGGGATGCTGATAGCTTCCACATTTTACATTTCCTATGGGAGCCAGACTGTACTGCATGATATGGTTCCAATACCAGGCTGATATCATACAGGTGGGATGTAGTACTGTTAACATCTTGTGTCCATGTCATGTTAGGTCCTGGTTATGGGATCTGCAACACTTGGTAGTGTAATGCAGGGTGGATGTGTTTGGCTGTGGGGGGTATGCCTATTCGTACAAGACGTATATTGTTTGGGGCCTCTCAACCCCATTAACAATGCATGTGAGCATATTTGTTTTTGTTAATCTACCATTGCTAAATACAGATGTATGGCCACATATACCTATATAGATATATATATCTGCTTACATATATATGACTATGTCCGTATATACCTACATAGATATATATCTGCATACATATATGTACCTTGCTGTGTATATGTAGACATATAGGTGTAGACATATATATGTGTCAATGTAGGCATTTGCATGTATATATGTTTATACATATATATATATATATATATATATATATATATATATATATACATATATATATATATATATATATATATATATATATGTGTGTGTGTGTGTATATATTTCTAAATATACATATATATCTCTACATATATAGATACATAGTATCTGTTTAGATATTAATATATTTACACACACACATACATCTAGATGTTGGTATACATTCTCTGTACTGTTGCATGACTGGGTTGGATGATATGTTTCTGAAAACATAACATTTATGTATATCTGTCATGGCTTAGTGGTAAATTACTTTGTCTATGGTGTGCAGGGTCCTGGGGTTGAGCCTTGCAGAGGCTGTTTATTTTATTGCTGGACCGAACATGGGCCATTGGATACAGAGTGATTAAGGCACTTTAAAGCAGTTGTAAGCGGGTTTGCGCAGGTTTGTGCAAAGCTAAGCACTGCTAACTTCCGGTTACAGTTTCTTGTATTCAGTTAGCTTATAAATTCTGTAATAGTACACATATAAAGGTATTCCATTTCTACAAACCTGTGTGTGGTGTTTATCCTGTGACATCTCTGTGGGTATATGTTGCAGGCAACGAATGTCATTTGTATGGGTGGGCATCCAGTGTCCAGTTGTTAGGGTGTTCACTGTAGGCATAGTGGGTGTACCATATTGTATGCGCCTACTACATAAGCATCTTACTGTACATATGTCTGCGTGTGTATGTGAAGTCACATGTATATCTACATATATGTATATAAATATATGTTACCAGACCACACGAAAAAATGAAGATAATTATCACTAAAAATGAATAAACTCCGTGACACAAAAGCATTCAAAACTAATTCAAACTGACTTGAAGTGAAAACACCCGAGACTTCTGTATTATTTAACGCATTCATCTTCCTTATTATCAAGACTTCTTCAGAAAAATGTGTCATTATTAAACGCAACTATTTAATCATTGTTTAATTACAATAGTTCAAGCTGTTTATTTAAATTACCAACACAGTTCTTAACCAATAATACTGTGAGACAAGTGGTCCTGCAAGGTGCTGTGTGCATCTTCATTATCATTATAATAAAGAGGTGATTAAGTTACCAGTAGTCCTGCAAGGGGCTGTGTGCATCTTCATTAGACAATAATGTAGTTATCAAGAGGGGAACCTGTAGTGCCGTGTGTATACAAGGGTTGTGTGTTTCCCGTATATCTGAATTAGATGTTCCTATTAGGTATCGTTTGCATACCGGGCAGCCTTGTGTACCACGTATGCTGTGCGATACCTGAAAATAAAACCGTTGGTGTAAACAAAGTCACCCGTGAAGTCTGCTGTTATTACCAGGAAAACATTCGTCCCATGCGGGATGACCCAAAAATTGGGTGACTTTCTTTGCGGTAACACCATGTCTACACAGGTAAGCATAGCTTTGTTCATATGTGCATGGAATGCAGCATGTGGAAGACCAAAGATACTTGGGTCGGGACAATGTACAAGATGAGTCCCGAGGGGAGGAGGAGTGGAGGGTGGGCAAAGTGTGGTAGTGTGGTAGCTATGGGCCGGTAACCAGAGAAGGGTTGGTGGCTGTGTGTGTGTGCAGTGGGGAGGGGGAGGTGGAACTGTGGGTAAAGAAAATATGGGTCAAGGAGAGGCTGGGTTGGATGGGCCTGTACTGGTGGGTCCGCCTAGTGGGTGGGCAGAAGGAAATGAAATATTAGAAAATAACAAATAAATGGAAATAAATTTAAATCCCTATTTAAACAAAACAAATAAAATACAATAAGCTTGGTAGTGTATTGCAGGGCGGATGTATTTGGCTGTGGGGGAGTATGCCAATTTGTACAAGATGTATATTGTTTTGGGCCTCCCAACCCCATTAACGGTGCATGTGGACATATATGTTTCTGTTGTTCTACCATTGCTATCTACAGATGTATGCCCATATATACCTGTATAGGTATATATATTTGCTTACATATTTATAACTATGTCCGTATATACCTACTGAAATATATATCTGAGTACATATACGTAACTTGCTGTGCATATGTGAACATATAGGTGTTGACATATATACGTGTATATGTCTGCATTTGCATGTACATATATTCATATATATTTATATATGCATATATTTCCAATTATATATATATATATATATATATATATATATATATATATATATGTACATATATAGATATGTAGTGTCTGTTTAGATATTAATTTATTTACATGCACACATACATCTAGATGTTGGTATACATTCTCTGTATTGTTGCATGACTGGGCTGGATGTTATGTTACTGAAAACATCAGATTTTTGTATATCTGGCATGGCTTAGTGGTAAATCGCTTTGTCTATGGTGTGCATAGTCCTGGGTTTGATCCTTGCAGAAGCTGTTTATTTTGTTGCTGGGCAGAACACAGGCTGTTGGATACATGGTGATTAAGGCACTTCAAAGCAGTTGTAAGTGGGTTTGCGGAGACACTGCTAACTTCTGCTTACAGTTTCTTATACTCAGTTAGCTTCCACATTGCTCAATCTATGTAGGCAGTGCTTACCCCCATGCAAATGCACTTAAACATGCTTACCAGTGCTTACATATGCTTACTACTGCTTATTTGTGCTTAAACCTGCTTACTTGTGCTTTATTCATTCTGACACTCATACTTCACATGTGCATTTCCTGCAGTACTCCAGTTCATAAATATGTGTTATTTAGTGGGTATTGCAACAAAAATATTGGTTATAACGTGCTTTGCCATGTAAAATAGACTGTGCTGCTGTGAGACTCGAATTGGGAATGCCTGCTGGTTAGGCGAATGCTCTGCCCACTACACTATTGCTGCGCTGCTTCATTTGCATATATCTTTCCTGTTATCCTCTTCAGCCTTTTAAGCTGCTATAACTATAGCTAAGCAATGGGCACATCCGCACATCTACGGTTAGCTGTAGTTGGATTTTTAAAAGAAACATTAAAGGATTTCTTCATTTAATTTATGTGTACTGCTGCTGTTGTACACATGGGGGACTGTTGGTGGGGATATGCGGACACCTATGAGTGGTCTCACTCATTTCTTACCACTTCCTGCTGTTCTACATTGCAGGGGAGTGTTTATTCTGAGAGCTCTGCTCTCAGACACACCCCTGCACTCATACATGCTCCATGTAAGTCTAGGAGCTCGGGCAGCTCGCCTTATTAATATGTATGGCACACTGCCGTTCTGCTCCTAAATGGGCGCTTCCATGTAGGACTAAGCTAGTCCTGCATGGAAGTTTAGTAAATCCGTGGGAGAATGTATCCAGATTCATGCCATAACTCTTTATTTTAGAAAGTCCTTTTTACTAAAGTATTCTTCATTTAGTACTTCATCTTGTTTATCCATCCAAACCATATGCTTTGAATGTGTGTGTGTGTGTGTGTGTGTGTGTGTGTGTGTGTGTGTGTGTGTGTGTGTGTGTGTGTGTGTGTGTGTGTGTGTGTGTGTGTGTGTGTGTGTTTGTTTTTATACTCACACACACAATATACAATTTGTTTTTGTTTAGTGAGAAAGTCCAGCTGGGTCATGAAAGACCCCTTTTCAGTGGAGGCCCAGGGTGAAAAATCTCCACAATATAAAGTATGAAAAAAGACCAACAGTGTAAAAACAGGAAATGAAAAAACTGGGGAACAAATAGCATAAATGATTAATAGTACAGTAAAACTTTATGGGTTAGATTCCAAAATAGTTTCTTTTAGTGTAAGTCTGCCCTGATTCCAAAAGACTTGCTCTCAATGTGACTTACTTTGATATAAGGACTATCTGTAAACAGGCTTACACCAGTAGCCAGATTCCTAAAGACCTGCTCTCAGCCTGCTTTCTGTGTAAGTGGTCACTCAGACTGAGATCTAGTCTTATGGAATTGGGTCCAATATAGCACACTGTTGGAGCAAGCAGATGAAAACATTTATGGGAACTGAGTAATTCTCTCAAGCAAATATGATATGTATGCATTTAAATAAAAGGCAAAATAGTGTTAGAGAAGAGAAGGAAAGTGTAAGTTAAAGGACAGATGAAACAGAGAAACACTAAAACAAAGAGAGGTAGAGGACAAGGCTATACTGAGAAAATTAGAAGGAGAAAATGAAAAAAGTAGGCCTGATCACAAAGAACGAATGGCATAAGAAAGATAAAGACCTCAAATGAAATATTTGTTATATACAGAAAGAAAGATATCCTTAAGTCTTCCCAGTCTGGATATGGATTCAAACTACACTGCATTGGTATTTTTTTTCTTATTTGATAATTTTTCACATTCTGTACATATTCATGCAACACTGGCAACCTGGTATAGGTATAAAAGATAAGTTTGTATTTCTTTTGTATTCGGCTGTATTACAGCTTCATCTTTAATGAATTCTTTTGTCTCTGCCAATTACTGTGTCATATTTCTTTGCATCTCTTTACTGTATATCAGCTGAGAATATTTTTTGTCCACTTCCTTTTTATACTGCTTGTAGTCCTTGTCCCTTATATATGATATTCCTCAAATCATGTGCCCTGTGTTTGTGAAGTCCTGGATGGGATATAGTAGATTAGCTTTTCAAGTCAGACTAAAAACGAGTTCACATTTTTTTTCATTGAGAACAAAGACACCATATGCCCACTCAGGGAGCTGTGTTCCATGTCCTCACTTAAGTAATATAGCTAGCCAGCTAACCAAAAGGTTAAAGTTACTAAAGCAAGCAGTAATTTTTCAGTTTGATAAGCCACGCTCATGGGATTGAGTTTTATTGAACATCAAATTAATCAGATAGCTGAATACTCATTGAAGTTAAAATAATTATTTATATAAAACCTGAAGGTTTCCAGTGGTTTTATATACATTCATCTTTCTTATACAAATCAGTATATATGAAGGTGTTATCCTTATGAAACAGAAACTGCAAAAGAAATGTGAACTTATTTGTTATGAATGATTTGAACTTATAATGAATAAACTGGGAATCCACTCTTTTTGATTTGATTGAAAATATTTTAATTAATAATAACAATAAAATAAGCAGCAGACAGAAATGTGTGGAAAACGTCTAATCCCAGTACTCTGTTTTCTCATTTTGTGGGCATATGTCAGTTCAAAAACATTCCAACACGGATACGTGATTTACTTCTAAAAATATCATGAATAAATACACCACATTTAATGGAAAACATTCACGTCAGTATAAAACAGCAAATACTGACAAAATGAGTGATGAGCTCAGCCTAATTAACTAGAACACAGACATTATGAGTAAATTCACTCAACCAATTTGGCCAACTATCAGAAGTAACGTTTAAACGTAAGCTACATGCTCCATAAACTTTGGTCTGAAAATGTATCAAATTAGAAATACCTAGAAGAGACCATGGTGGGAAAGTAAAGGCATTTTAAAATTTTTCATATAAAATGATAATAAATGTAAGGCTCATCTTCAAATAAAGACACAACCACTAAGAAAATGTTCTGTTTTCTTCTAGAGACATCCAAGAGCTGTAAGGCTTACAACTTGATGTTGCAGAGTACAAGACATTTTGATGAGGCACATTTCCATTCTTATCCCCATTTTATTGTGTGTGAACTGATTTTGAACCCAGTTCCATTAAAAGCTTAAAGTTTAATTTCCTAACACTGCTGTCAAGGACTGTTTTTTTTCCATCTGACACAGAATATTTGGCACTGAGTTCAATCTTCTGGGTTGGCTCCTTTATATGTGGTTAATGTATATTTCCACATATCGGTGAAACAATTGAATTCTTTGGCATTTCTCCCAATGGAGATAACATCATACATTGAAAAGGTGTGGGTATTGTTTCTTGCAAGTGTGTCTGAATTGCTCTGACCAATATTATGTGGTGGGTCATTTACGTAAATTTAGTATGAGATCTGTTGCCTTATGGCTGTGTTTTCTCCATACTTCTCAAAAGTGTGCGACTTACATTTGGAAGGGTGGCTTCATATTCAGAATTTGTAGAAGGATGGTATTACCACTTTCAATGATCATTAGGACATTGTTTTATGGTTTTGTCAGAAGTCATGCACTGCATTGTGAAGGAGCAAGGTCACATGAATAATATTATGTTTTGTCTATCATCAAGAGCTGTGTTCTTACCCTTAGGGAAACAAATATAGTATCCAGCATGTAGTGGATAATAAGAGCTGGCATGATGTCCAACAATTTCTCCAGTTGAAATCATTGAATTTTCAGGTGTGAAGTTGCTTTTTAATCTGCAGTAAAATGTTTTATGTTAATCATGCTATGTGTAACAGAGCAGTGGTTTGATCTGAGCTCAACAGTTTATAAGCAAGATAAATGGCATGGTAGATGGTTGCCTTCATATATGGATCCCCGTGAGGTGGTCAAATGCTGGTTCTACTGGATGTAGAATTGGTCAAAGTTTACTTTTAGTGAAGGGAGTATGTTAAGTTTTGAAGGTAAGTGAGATGTCTTTTTAGTGACAAAGCTTTTGGATATACCAAAATGTTAACATTAAGGGTTAGGGGAGAGAGATAGTGTGTCTGTGTGTGTGTGTGTGTGTGTGTGTGTGTGTGTGTGTGTGTGTGTGTGTGTGTGTGTGTGTGTGTGTGTGTGTGTGTGTGTGTGTGTGTGTGTGTGTGTGTGTGTGTGTGTGTGTGTGTGTGTGTGTGTGTGTGTGTGTGTGTGTGCTGTGTGTGTGTGTGTGTGTGTGTGTGTGTGTGTGTGTGTGTGTGTGTGTGTGTGTGTGTGTGTGTGTGTGTACATGGGTTAGGGTTAGGGTTATGGTTAGGGATAGGTAAGCAGAGAGTGTATGTCTAAGCTTGTCTTATGCAGAGAAAGTTTTCTGCAAAGTTTTTTTCTAAGATAGGTGCAGAGATAGGAGGCATTATTAACACATGGTAAACTTAAATCTGCACATTACCTTAGAATAACCCTTTCCATAATACTATCACTATTCAGACAGATTTGGTCTGAATGTGATAGTGGGACTTTTCCTTATTAGATTTCAAAAGGAAAGTGTTCACCTTTTGCAGCGTAACTGTGTTTTAGTGTGTTTGGTCTTCAGTAACCATGTTTTTCTGTATGTAGGCATCTGTGAGGAGTTACTCAATCTTTCTGCATTTCAGTCACTTACCATAAATTCATAATATATGTATGTAGGTATGTATATATATATATATATATATATATATATATATATATATATATATATATATGGATCACCTTTAAAACCTCGAAACCGCGTTTGCCCGAAACACTAACGACCGAAACGAAAAGACCGAAAACATAAAACGCCGACAACGCAAAACACCGAAAACCATTACACCAACACAGTACACTACATAACATATGCACTATCCCTAACCCAAACCCTAACCCTAAGGTCCGACACTACCGCACACTTACCCTACCTGCACCCTAACCCTAACTCACTTAACCCACCCTAACCCACAGTCCCTCACTGTCGCACACTTACCTGTCCGCTCCCTAACACTAAATCCCTCACTCGATCGCACACTTACCGAGTCCCTAACCCACAGTCCCTCACCATCGCACACACACCCTACCTGCACCCTAACCCTAACTCACTTAACCCACCCCTAACCCACAGTCCCTCACTATCGCACACTTACCTGTCCGCTCCCTAACACTAAATCCCTCACTCGATCGCACACTTACCGAGTCCGTCCTTTTCGGTCATCTGCGTTTTCGGTATTCTCGTCCCGTCGGATTCCGTTTCGGGCAAACGCGATTTCGAGATTTTAAAGGTGACCCATATATATATATATATATATATATATATATATATATATATATATATATATATATATATAGATGTGTTTGTCCCAGACATATGCTCAGTACATCAGTAAAGAAGGAAAAATGTGAAAGAACACTCAATGCCGTTATACAAATACATTATTTAAAACAGGTAAGCACTTTCTTTCTAAAATAATGTATTTGTATAATAGCAATAACCCACTCCTGTGTTGGAGTATATAAGGATTTATCTATGATTGGCTTTGTTTAATAAACCACACCGACTGCGGGTAAATCCTGATATACCCACACCCAGTCGTATATTATTGCTTAAATAATCAATAGTTGGCAGTGGTGATCAAATATAATGTGCAGAGCAATATAATATCACACCATATGACATAAAACACCATAATATACAGTCAGTACTTAGCTAGACAAATAATGTTTATATGAGTTAAGTCTTTGAATAATTTGTGTTCTTTTATAACTTTTGGTGGTTTTGTTGATTAAGTACTGCATTTTGTCTTTAATTTGTAATCTTAATGTATGATTTGATTTTTATGAATTTTTGTTTTTATGCATGTATTTTCCTACTTTCTTAATTTGTTTTTATGGATTATTTTCTTAGGTTTTCTTGTTGTCTTAAGATTTTTTTATTGAGGTGTGTGTGTGCTTTTTTTCTCCCCATTAGTTTATGATTTGTGTGTTAATTACATTTAGTGTTTTGGGGTACTATATGGCAGTGTTTTTGCAGGGGGCTGTAATTAGATTTTTTGTATTTTTTCTATCATAGTCTACTGTGAAATGGCAGCCCAATGGCTGAGAAATGCCATTTGTAATGCAGAAACCATTCTCCAGTTAACTCACACTCCTTTTTTATTGCTTAAATATAATGTGCACATGCTTTTAGATGTATATGAATTGATGAACTAATGACTGATGATCATTGCATTTCCAATATTTTTACAACAGTTTTTTGTATTAAACCCTTAACTTCAACAGTTCTTGTACCTTGCGATCACTTATGAACTCATCAGAGTTAAAAAAATTTAATATCAAAGGTCATTAACTCCCCTTTTCACTTTAATTATGTTTTGTGGGTTTCAAGAACAAATTGCTCAAGATGTAACTGCATAACTTTACAGTAGTAAAGATACATGGTTTCTGAATTATGAACATATATAAAATGAAGTGCAATGCTCCACCATAGTTACTATACTCCAGACTAGGACAAAATGGAGGACTGCAAACAAACAAAGGCATGGGAATGAGCATGTCATATATATTCATTCGTAAATACAGTAGACATAACAAGTGACAGGCAAACTATATTGTACATGACCAGAATTTAGTCTGTGTGGGCCCATATCAGCAATGGCTAGATGGCAATGTGTACAGAAATGCAGTATCTGCCCTATGCCAAATTTAAAATGCTTTGGACACTAATGCTGCAGGCCTAGCCAAATCAAAGCATAGAAGGAGAGTCTGATTAAAACAGGAATTTGTCAGTGTGACCAAATAGAAGTTCATCAGTTGGTACAGTATTTCCATAACCAATCTGTGGTACAAACACAATGTGTAGTGCAGACTTGACATTCTCTCTCCTAAAAAACAGTATGGATGTCCCGTCTGACATGATAGCAAGGTTTCCATATTATCCTAACCAGAGAGAGAAATTTTCTGCCACACCCAGTCATTTGCATCCAGAACACTGGACCCAGTGCAACTTGGATTGTTGTAATACATGAAAGAACACATGACATTTGACAGCACCCCAAAAGTCATACAACACTGGACCCTCCATGAAAACTCAAGAAACAACCCAAACTAAATGTATCACAAATGAATCAACTTCCACTCTACAAAACTGCAAACTACAAAATCTTAAAGAGCACCAAATTACTTTTGTGAGGGGATAAGCCTTCCTGCATCCCCATCACCATCCTGCCACTTACTTAACCACTGTCAATACAGGGTTGCACCACATCAGAGAAAGATTAATCTACAAAATTAAAGGAGAATACATTTTACTTCTTGTGATCTCAGAGCAGATAGAGAACATTAAACAAATGTTTATCAAATTATGTCACAAATTAATTATAATCAGAGGAATATTCTTCAGCCAGTTAAACATCAGCCAAAGGTGGGGAAACCTGCACCACCATATAAGCACTGCATGGGGAAGCAAGTCTCTAGGTGGTGCTTGGTGCAATATATTTTTGTTCATGTAGGCATCAAGTCTACATCTGAGTTACAGAGGATGGTATACCTCAAAAGGAAGGTGTATCATTCCATCAGCTGACAGCCTATGTAAAATGTAGATGGCATAATCACAAATGCCTTTATCAATGATCCGAGTTCAGGTATGATTAAGACATATAACAGATTTGCAAACCATATGGGCTTTTCTCTAGCAAACAATAATACAAGGAAATGTCAATGGTAATTGCAAATACTGCGAAAACAAAAGTTACCAGATTTAAACAAGATCAAAGAGTACAAAACAGCAGTTCTGGAAGGGACATATCTGAGTGAGAGAGACCAGTATGTATGGAGGAAGGAAAACTATGCATTGAGATGTATACATGAGGTATTTTTATTCTACAGGTTATGGCGCATATCCATTATAGCCATAGATGATGATCCCAATCTGCCATCCCCACATATATGAGAGAGACCAGATAGAGAACTGGTTAAGGTGTTCGCCTCCTATACACAAGGTACAAGGTTCGATCCTGACCTCTGGCCAATGCATTATTTTTTTACCTGGTTCAAGGCTCCCGGGAGCACCCCAGCACTACCAGGTTATACCTCATACCATGTTTTTCGGCCCCAAAACTTGGACCGAACCACAAAAGGAGGGGGAGTATCAATATTCGTCAAAGATACCCACACCTCCAGGTTGGTGGCACAGCACGAAGCATCAGAGACTATCCATGTGCAACTAATAGTGGGTAAAACTGCCTTCCAGTTTATAGCCTGCTACAGACCACCCTCCCAAACTCAGGAACCCCACTCGGCCTTCCTGAGAACACTGGAAAATATGAAGGTCTCTCCAAACACCATTATATTGGGCGACTTCAACTACCCTAACATAGACTGGGAGCATTACTCTAGCTCCAGCACCCTAGCCCAAAGGTTCCTAGAATTTATAAACTCAAATGCTATGGAACAACTTGTTGCCACTCCCACAAGAGGGGAAAACATACTGGACCTGATCATCACCAACATGGGGACTCTATGCTCCAGACCAGAAGTGTATCCCTCACTGGTAAGATCAGACCATAAACTAATCTCACTAGATATTTACATCCCGACCCCAGCCCCTGCCCAGAAAACCACAGTGAAAAACTTCTCTAAAGCAAATTTCACACTCCTCAAAACCGAGGTGGAATCCTTCAAAGCCCCCGGGCCTGTGGAAAATACGGCCCAGACCGCAGAATCTTTTATAAACGCATTCTATGAACACCTTCAGGAATGCATGGATCATGCAATCCCAAATAAAACCAAGACCCAATCCGCAAAAGTTAGGCGTCCTGTCTGGTGGACCCCAGCCATAAACAAACTATACAATAGAAGGAGGAAGCTACTACATGATAGAGCAAAATCCCAAAAAGGGAAGGCATCTCTGATCAGTATTAGCAAAAAACTACGGGCACTCATAAAATCGTCTAAGGCCAGCTTCGAGAGAAAAATTGCACAGGACACTAAGGATAATCACAAGGCTTTCTTTAGTTATGTTAGGAACCTGGGTGGGAATTCCCAGATATGGTCAGAATTAGTCCAAAATGACAAAAAATACACCGAACCCACAGACATTGCCAACAGACAGGTTCAGTGCAAACTCCCCCCCCCCCTTCCCCACCAAAAGGGCAAATATCTATCCCAGGAGAGTGCTGCCCCCCTGACATCTCAGATGCTCAGGTAAGAGCCGCCCTCTCCAAAGCAAAAAACACAGCATCAATGGGACCAGACGGTGTCCCGGGCTGCATCCTACATGAACTCCAAGAAGAACTAAACCCAAACATAAAACTACTGTTCAATATCAGCCTTACTGCAGGATATGTACCCAAAGAGTGGCGTACAGCAACAGTGGTCCCTCTCCACAAAGGTGGTGCCTCAACGGATCCTGGAAACTATCGCCCCATAAGCTTGACTAGCTTGGTCTGCAAAGCTATGGAAAGGATCATCATGGACCTCATAAATAAAGATATTGGGGACCTACAGACACTGGATCCTACCCAGTTCGGCTTTGTTAAGGGCAGATCCTGCCTCTTAAACCTGGTCTATTTCTTTGAAACAGTCACCAAGGCCATTGACGAGGGGAAGGTGGTCCACACAGCCTACCTGGACCTTGCAAAAGCCTTCGATACCATACCCCACTCGGGCATTATAGATAAACTCACCAGCTTAAATATAAACCCCTATGTCACTAGATGGGTTGCAAACTGGCTCAAGGACAGAACCCACATGATTAGAATTGCTGGAGCCATGTCAGACTCCAAACCAGTTACAAGTGGCGTCCCACAAGGCTCAGTCTTGGGACCTCTCTTTTCGGTATATATTTCTCGGAGGTACAGGCTAACACGGAAGGACTGTGGCTGACCAAGTTCGCAGATGACTGCAAACTGGGCGCCATAATCGACTCTCCAGCCGACACAAGCATCCTACAAAAGGGCCTCATAGAAACAGACAACTGGTGCCAGAGCCATGGCCTCAAGCTAAATGCCAAAAAATGTATAGTCATCCCCTTTGGCAAAAACAAAGTGCCCACAAATTACCACATAGGTGGTAATCCATTAAGTACAGAAGAAGTAATTAGGGACCTGGGGACCCAAGTTGATAGCAATCTCTCATTTGACAACCACGTGGCCAAAGTGGTTAGAAAAACATTTTATATAGCCCACCTAATCATGAAGGGATTCACATCTAGATCAGGGAAGGTCATCGTGCCTCTTTACTCATCCCTCATCAGGCCCATAATTGAGTACAATGCCCCTTTTGGGATGTACCTTACCAGACACCTGCAGCAACTGGAAAGACACCAAAAGTACCTCACCAAGAGGATCAAAGGGCTCAAACAGATGCCATATGCTGCCCGGTTAAAGAAACTCCAGCTCTACTCAGTGGCATACAGGCTGCTCAGTGGCGATCTGTGCCTGACGTATAAAGCCATGTCCAACCCGGAATTAATGGACATGCTGAACCTCATAAAATCCAAATCCCATCGAGCTATGCGCTCGAGAGACTTGAACCTCAGCACTGAAATAAATAGGACATGCTGGAGGGACAGATTCATAACCCAGAGGCTCCCTTCACTCTGGAATAAAATCCCAGTCCAGGTTAGGCAGAGTCCCTCATTTCCTCTCTTCAAGAGGAATCTTGATGAGTGGATGGGAGATAGTAGGTTTACCCCGGGTATCACTTCTGTGTCACTGTTAGACAGAGGCACAGTATACTAACCTCGAAAAAGGGCATAGCAAAATTCATTTAAAATGGGTGGCGAAAGCCAAACACACTCTGGCTAGGCTTATAAATGCCCTAGGGCTGATAGCCTAGTATGAACCTATGAACCTATGAACCTATATGCTGAAGTGAGGTAATGTGTCAGGGGGCATGAACAGTGTTACACTAGTTCTGTCACTTCTCATTTTGTCAACTTCTAAAGTGTCATGATTGTTTAACTATAAGAGATATAATATCAACACTACATTTTGTCAGGCATACAATTGCCACTGATTAGGTTTAGTGGTGTATCTGAGGTTAGATTACCTGGAATAAAAGGAAAAGATGTGCAAGGATGGAGCCTCCTCTAAAAACATGATAATGTCAAGGTTTGTGCAATGTTTGTTTGGCATTTGCTATTGCAATAATATGAATTTTAGAAGTTTAACCTGCATTGCTCTCAGTCTCTTTTCTAATATGAGCCCTACAGATGAACATCAGCAGTAGTGAAAAGAGGATTTAGCCTTTTGAAAGGTCGGATCAACTGCCCAGATTCCCTTCAGTGGCAAGCTACACTGCAGTCTATACACAGCAGTTAAGAGAACACTGACATCAAGACTACTGCATAATATGGTAAAAGAAGAAAACTGTCGAGAAGATACCCAGCATATCAAAAGTTCAGTACCAGTAAAGATGACACTATCCAGGGGAATATAGAGCATGTAGATTAGAAAATAATAATTTATTGCACAAGCCACTGCACTGCAGTATGTAGACAATGCCCAGTGAACTTGCAAGTACAACAGGGGTATCATGGCCATGTTTGGTGTACAAGTAACAAGTGCCACTATATGAATCTCCAGGACTTACTGAGTATGCATACAAGAAATGTACTACAAGGTTCTCATCGTATCATTGGAGGACAATAGTGCAGCATAACAAACAGTGTGTTTACAGTGTGTATTGCTCATTATATGGCATATCCATACATTGGACATATACATATCCACATATCAGCATCATATTTACAAAACACATGGCATAACTACAGTATGCACACCAAGACAAAAGTGAGATACATTGGTAAGGGTGAAGTCAATAAATGCAGTGAACAACATAGGTCTGCACCAGTGTGCATGTGGGCATATATCTAATGTCATACTGGATCCAAAAGAGTGGCATGCATTTCTCTGTGGACTTAGGAGAGCAGATACTCTGCATGTAGGCACATACAGGATGTATGTGCATGGGTAACCCACAGGTCCATAGGCAGGATGGCAACAGTGACAGCATCATATATCTATTGCAATATATTCTGTGCAGAGGTATCAGGTGCTGCACCATCGGATACAATTGTGACACAAGACATATGGCCCAGACACGAAAGATGCAGGGGGCAGCATGCTTAGACTGTGACTGGGAAACAGACTGGAAAACAATGCCCACAGTTTGCTGACACTCAGCAGTTATGGTGAAGAATGTCTTCATACGGCTTTCACTAATTTATTGCAATACTCTAAAATCTGCATGGCAGTATCACAGAATAGGTCATGAGTATAATCAGTGCTGGACTTACTATTACTTAACTATGTCTATTTGTGTATGGCACCCTCAAATCCACCACTGGGATGGTCTAAGCTGCCAAGTAACTGACAACTGTAGCTAGAAACATCATGATAGAACAATTTCTAATCCTGCATTGGCCCATTGTAAGGGCATGTCTTCTCTACTTCTATGATAAGTACACATTTATGGACATTATCCTGCAGGTCAGTTACCCAACATCTGCAGGCATGACTGAAGTGGCCAAGTCTACCCACAGAATTTGGGGCCCATGTTAGTGACGATCTCAACTGACATGGTCAGTATTGGCCTGTGAAACATTTGCAGATCCCATATACTTGTGGCATGCATTACTTCTGTCATTCATAGGTTCATAGGTTCATAGGTAGGTACTAGGCTATTGGCCCTAGGGCCTATACAAGGCTATCCAAAAAGGTACCCTGGCTTTCGCCACCCAAGAAAATTATTTTCCTGTGTCCCTGTCAAGCAGATCCACAGAAGTGATCCCCAGGGTGGATTTCCTATTACCCATCCAATTATCAAGATTTTTCTTGAAGAGTGCTAATGAGGAGCTCTGTTTGACATAGATAGGCAGTCTGTTCCAGAGTGTGGGAAGTCTCTGGGACAGGAATCTATCCCTCCAGCATGTTCTGTTTATTGTGGTGACAAGGTTTAAGTCCCTAGAGTGTGTAGCTCGGAGGGATTGGGATTTCTTTAAGTGGAGCATGTCCAACAGCTCTGGGTTTGACATAGCTTTGTATGTTAGGCAGAGATCGCCTCTGAGTAGGCAATATGCGACAGAGTAAAGCTGTAGTTTTTTTAGACGGTCTGCGTAGGGCATCTGTTTAAGGCCAGTAATCCTCTTTGTGAGGTATTTCTGCCGCCATTCCAGTCATTGTAGATGTCTTGAGAGGTACATAAATGGGCATTGTACTCTATAATGGGTCTAATGAGTGATGAGTAGAGGGGAACAAAGACCTCTTTTTTTTCTGAATGAGAAACCTTTTGTGATGAGGTGTGCCACGTAGAAGGATTTCCTGACCACTGTGGCAATGTGATTATCAAAGGAGAGACTACTGTCCACCTGTGTCCCAAGGTCTCTTATCACACTTTCAGTGTTAAGCAGACTACCGCCTATGTGGTAGTTCATGGGTACAGAGTTTTTACCAAAGGGGATGACAATGCACTTTTTGGCATTGAGCTTGAGGCCATGGCTTTGACACCAGCATCTGTCTCAGTAAGGCCCTTTTGTAGGATGTCCACATCGTTAGGAGTTTTGATTATGGCTCCTAGTTTGTAGTCATCTGTGAACTTAGTTAGCCAAAGACCTTCTGTGTTAGCCTGTACTTCAGAGAAGTAGATACCAAACAGGAGAGGACCCAGGACTGAACCCTGTGGTACTCCACTTGTCATTGCTCTGAAGTTTGATTTGGAGTCTGCTACTTTCACAGTGTGGGTTCTGTCAGTAAGCCATTTGACAACCAATCTTGTGACATAGGGATTTATACCTAGTTTAGTGAGTTCATCTATAATTCCAGAGTGGGCGATGGTGTTGAATGCCTTGGAGAGATCTAGATAAGCTGTGCGAACCACCGTACCCTCATCTATGGCTTTGGTGACTGCTTCAAAGAAGTCTATCAGGTTTAGGAGACATGATCTGCCTTTTACAAACCCGAACTGTGTGGGGTCCAAAGTTTCGAGATCTCCAATGTCTTTGTTTATGAGTTCCATGATGATACATTCCATGGCCTTGCAGACCAGGCTCATCAGGCTAATGTGGCGGTAGTTCATGTGGTCTGTCATGGCTCCCCTTTTGTGGAGTGAGATAACCGTCATGGTGTGCCATTCAATTGTCTCAAAGCATGAGGTGAGGCTATGACTGAACATGGTACTTAGGTGGGGTGCCAGTTCATTCTGTAGTTCATGTAGAAGGCAGCTTGGGATGTTTTCAGGTCCCATGGATGCTGTGTTCTTGGCTTTGGAGAGTGAGGTTTTTACCTGTGCAGCCATGATTACAGGAACTTTGCATTCTCCCAGTATAGAGATGGGCCCTTTGGGGGGGTGACAGGGGGGTAAAGTTAGCACTGAACCTATCTGCCAGGATGTTGGCAATATCAGTTGGTTCTGTATATTTAGTGCCATTGTGCTGTAACTCAGAGCAGATCTGTGTGTTGCCATTGAGATTCTTGACATAGCTATAGAATGCTTTGTGGCTGTCTTTAGAATCAGTGGCAATTTTGTTTTCATAACTAGCTTTGGAGGATTTTATGAGGGGATCTCAGCTTCTTACTGAGGCTGACCAAGGAGTTTCTCCAATCATGGGATTTTACTCTTTTTTGCAACAGTTTCTTTCTTCTGTTGTAGAGTTTGTTTATGGCAGGGGAACCACCAGATTGGCTTCCTTTTTTTGGAGGATAGCATCTTGGTTCTGTTAGGGATTGCATGATCCATGCATTTGTGTAAGTGCTTATAAAGTGCATTTGTGCAGGATTCAGCAGTCATACCTCTATTATCCATCTGCATGGGTGTCATGAAGTTTGCCACTTCTGTCTTCAGAAGCGTGAAGTTGGCTTTGGAGAATTTTTTACAGTTGTTTTCCTAATTGGGGGTGGGAGTGGGATGTGGATGTCTAAGGTGGTTAGCTTGTGGTCGGATCTGACCAACGAGGAATTGACCTCTGGTCTGGAACACTGGTCGCCCATATTGGTGATGACCAGGTCTAGGATATTGCTGCCCCTGGTGGGGGTGTGGATAAGTTGATCCAAGGCATTGGAATTAATGAATTCCAGAAAACATTGAGCAAAAGAGTTGGTACATGAGTAGTTTTTCCAGTTAATGGTGGGGTAATTGAAATCACCCATTATTAGGGTGTTGGGTTTTACCCTAATATTTTCCAGTGTATCAAGGAAAGAGGAGTGGGAATCCTGGGGAATGGTGGGGGGTCTGTAGCAAGCTACAATCTGGACTGCGGTCTTGCCCAGAGTTAGTTGAACTTGGATAATCTCGGATGCATTATGCTGAGCAACTAGCTTGGAGGTGTGGATATCCTTAATGAGTATGGACATGCCTCCACCTTTAGTGTTTCAGTCCCGGTTAGGTGGCCGAAAGGAGTGGTATGAATTATAGCCTGGTAATGCAGGGGTGCTCTCTGGATCTTTGAACCAGGTCTCTGTCACTGTACAGATGTTGATGTTCACCATTTTAAGGAGTGCCTTGAGTGAGTGCATTTTTAGGTTTAGACTTCTAGCATTGAGTAGCATTACCCTCAGATTTTGCTTGCTTGTACCTGTTATGGTGGTTAATTTGTCATTTGAACCTTGCCTAAAAAAGGCACTATAAGGGTGGCAAGAGCCTTTGCCAGTATCTGGAATGCCAAGGACGACAAGTGCAGGCCATCTCTGGCAAAGCATCGTGGTCTGTCGATCATGTCATCTCAGGCAGACAGATACTGGATTCCCTTAGAATGACATCAGAAGCTTAGCCAATTGTTGAAGTCAATCATTTTGTCCTTGTACTGTGGTATCATTCTGGGAGATGGCAGGATGCTACTCAGAGCTAGGGTCATACCTGCCTGGGCTACAAGATCAGACAGCTCCTCCATGTCTCTTTTCATGTAGTCCAGGAAGGTACGTCTCCAGTTAAATGTACAATGATAGAGTCATATTTGTACTTGTTGTGGAGTGACCTGAGTGCATGCATTATGTGGTGGATCCTGGCACCTGACAGGCAGCTGACAGTAACTTTCTTCTTGTTTAACCTGGTGAGTGGAACATCAGTGCGCCTGACTATAGTCACCTATGACTATAGTGTTGGGTACGTTATGCCTTATGGGCTGTAGTTGAGTGGCACACTGAGTATGTGTGCTATGTATCATTTGGTTTGCATTGGGGGTTGGAGATTACTTGCATTTCTGCTTTGGAGTCTCAGTTGTTTGGGCAGATTTTTATTGAGAGCCTCCGCGAATGTAGGTGTGTGTTTTGTGCTTCTGTGTGTGTGTTTCGGTGGTGTAGGTTTTGAGGGACTATGTGATGAGTGTGGTGTGGTGCAAGTGTTTACCTTCTCCTCTTGACGGTCTAGTCCAGTCTTCGGTGAAGAGAGCTTTGCTTCCAGTTTGGCTATATAAGTGCATCGCTCACAGATCATAGTGTTGGGTGGTAGGAGGAGGGGGTTGTCTATGTACATGAGGCAATTGCTGCATTGCTCCAAGATGCCCAGATTCATCAGGTAGACAGGAGAAAACAATGAGAGCTGACCTTTAGACATGCCTGGATAGGTGCGTATTTATTAAGTACTAAAAACTGTTTTCCTCCAGACAAGTGAGGAAAGTTGAGTGATGTAGTAATTTGTAGCTTATTTAGTGCTTACAATGAGTTCTGAACAAGTGCTGAGCTCAAAGAAACAGATTTGAATGCTAAAACTAAAAAGCTGGCTAGTTGCAAGGGAAAATTTGAAGAGCAGACTTCATGGCGCCAGGAATAGTTTAACCCAAGTTAAGTGGGGGGGGGGGGGCTCAGGAGCTTACAAACAGTCCCGGATACAGCAAATCTGTATCTAGACTAGACTTGTTACAGGAAAGGGGGGAAACAATCTTAGATTTTTTTTTCAGTAAAGTGGAAATGGAGAAAGCTGGAACAGAACTTAATTCAAGGTTAAGAATCTGAGTGGGTTGGCCTTCACAAATGTTCTCTATTAGATTGAATGAACTAATGACACTAGACTGGGAAGAGTGTCACAGATCAAATATACAGTATGGGTGGGCAACTGCTAAGCCACCAAGTATAAGAACACCACAACACTAGGGAGGGTGGGTGGGAAACTACCACAGCTCCTAGCTGTAGCCACTAAATGAACTATTACAGCTCCTAGCTGTAGTCACTAAATGAAAGTTTTAAACAGATCAAGGAGCAAGCAGACTCTAGTGAATGCTTTTAACTGCAAACTGACTAGACTAGAACACAGAATCCTCAAAAAATCAAAAATGCACGGAAAAGCTCGGATAGAGCACTCCCAAACAGAAAATACAACTTTCAGTATGAAAAAGCAGTTTTCAGTTAAGTAATTCAGTAAACATGCAATTAGAGTAATGGAACAGTATCTAGCAATGAAAAATACAGTCAAAACAGTATAAAACAGTACATAAATGCAGTGAAACAGTACAAAAAGCTTTATAACAGTGCAAAATGTAGTAGATTAACTGTATAGCTCAATTATAAGGGTTTCAGAAGTGCAGTTCAGTGAAATAAGTGTAAGAAGTAACTTATCCCGCTCTTGGAATCTTAAGGAATTCCTGCATAGTTTCAGTAATGAATTACCATCCACAGCCTGATAAATACAAGCACGACCTATTCCAGACACATGGTTTATATACCAGTAAGGATGGAAGAGTTAGAAGATCAAATTACTACTCAGTCCTATTAGCTCCTGCTATTACCCAATCACTTGTACTACAAAAGGTCAGGAGACCCTGTTACTCTTAATAATAATGAACACAGACTATCAGCAGAAAATGGCTGCCAGAAACACAGGAAACTCAAACAAAACTACCAGGCCTTGACAACTGCAGGCCTCTATTAAGATATGCCACCTGAGCAGAACAGAGAAACCTCACTTTAATTGCATAGAAAGAACACTCACAAAGAGAAAACACAAGTCTCTGTATGAAAAAGCAGTTTACAATTTAGTAATTAAATAAAAATGCAATTATAGTAATGCACACTATTACAGCTCCTAGCTGTAGCCACTAAATGAACTATTACAGCTCCTAGCTGTAGTAACTAAATGAAAGTTTTAAACAAGATCAAGGAGAAAGCAGACTTTAGAGAATGCTTTTAACTGCAAACAGACTAGACTAGAACACAGAATCCTCAAAAAATCAAAAATGCACAGAAAAGCTCAGATAGAGCACTCTCAAACAGAAAATACAACTCTCAGTATGAAAAAGCTGTTTACAATTAAGTAATTCAGTAAACATGCAATTATAGTAATGAAACAGTATCTAGCAATGAAAAATACAGTTAAAACAGTATAAAACAGTACATAAATGCAGTGAAACAGTAAAAAAAAAGTTTATAACAGTGCAAAATGTAGTAGATTCCTGCCTCAAGTTGTTCCATCTGTATTCTGTGTCATGTGCTGCACCAATCCTCATCATTGTTATACCAGTGGATGAGACTGTTATTCAGTAAGACATTCCCTTGTCCCAATGAAACTCTACTCTGGAAGGGTAGAAGTTTGAAATTGTTTTATGACTTCCAGAAGCTGCAACAGATCTTAGCAAAGCTCTATGTGTGTGTATTATTGACACATATGTGCGAGATTCTGGAGCAGTTGCTAGGAAAGGGGGTAGTATGGGAATCAGAAATCAGATGACCAGAAGTTATGTGATGCCTTTCTGTAATCTAGGGCAAAAATGATGTTTTAATACTAGATAAGACTGAAGTCTCATGGCACTGTTTTTGGAACCTGACAAAGAAGGAAGATCACTCACCTACTTCATCTTCCCTTACTCTAGTAAGTGACCAGGAAATAGTAATTCTTTAGATCAGTCAGAAAAATATAGTGAGATTAGTTAAGTACTGTTTCTCTGTATCTGTGTGAATCTATTCATCTGTGTTATTTTAATATTTCCTGTGATTGAAACTCTGGTGCTTATTGTAAATAGATATTCCATATTTTCATGTTCTTTATTATTTATTATTAAACTTTTCATTGTGGCTGGTCCTTTAGAGAATATTTTAACCTTTGAGAGTACTAATATCTATTTGGTGACTCCTGAAAGCATTATTGCATTGGTCAAAACACTACCATCTGTATTAGTATTAATTTACCTCAGTATAATTGGGTACGCTTGTAAGAGCCTTAGAGTAGCTGGCTTTAGAGTGTCTGGTGGCAGTGTAACTGCCTTATAGTCTGGGCAAAAAGGAGCATAGCTAGTAAATCTGTGCCAGCCTTTTCCAGGTGTTTATGTGTGTTTGCAAATCAAATCTCCAACAGTGTGTGTGTCAGCTGCTTGGAGCAGGGACACGAAGCAATGGTTTCACAGATAGGGTGCTAGAGGGCTTGGCTTGGACACACTCAGTTGAGGACTCAAGTCTGCAACTGTGCCAGTGGGGTATCTTACTGGGGACCTGGAGAGAGAGAGTGAGAAGCCCAGACCCCGGACTGAGTGTGTTCCCTGTGTTCTCTTAAGGGAAATTGTGTTTGATGCTGACAGCTGCTTCTGGAAGTACTGTGTGTATCTATTTTTGTTATTTTTGTTTCAAGTAAATGTCCCTCTCCAGTGTCAATGGTGAGGATTCAGGCTCCTTGATTACTGGCCCAGAGAGGGGGCATCATAGTGTGCACTCATGAAGGTCTCTCTGATGCCCTGTATGCTGCTGTTTTGTGCTGGATGAGCATACCGTTCCTGTATCACTATATTGCACATGTGTGAATAAATTGAGTCCACCATGCTAGCCTGTCTCTGTTGTGAAGTGCACCACAAACGTCACACATCCTATCACAGCAGTGATATCAGTCTGCCAGTGATATCCAATGTGTAATACTTGACTGACTTGCTTTTGTGTGTCGATCTTCTAACAGATACCCCCTTTTAAATTAGTACTGTGCAAGCAAGCAGCACCTGTTAATCTTAGCCATAATGTTTGTAGAAAGAAGTCAAATATCAATAATCTCTTCTACAAGTACATTGGTATACCACAAAAGTCATAAAGGTAGCTAATACTGTGCATGCATCTTTTTTCCTTAAGGCACTGCACAAGTAATATAGAAAATTTGGAATGCTGCACCCAAAAATAACTGATTCAATCTTTCTCTCATCATGGTTAACAGCATGATACAGAGAATTTCATTCTCTTCTAGCTTATTATATGTGGAGTTTAAGTGACACCTATTGGCATGCCCTCTGGTATGGTTACCTTATGATATTTTTTAAAATAAAAATATACTACCCTATAAATTCCTGAAGTGTATTTGTGTGGTGTTGAACCCATCTTTCCCTTTGCAAATGGCTGCTTCTTTGCCAAAGTATTTGAAAGTTTCCCATTTAGCAGAAGTGGTGACATGTAAGATACTGTACTCCTAACAGAGCCAGTCTCTAGAAAAGGCCACATCGTCTCTTATTTTCAATAACAATGAGACTAGATACCAGCCAGTCCATTTAACACCCTATGGAGTATGCAGAGTAGTCAAAACGACTATATTGTAATCTGAAAAAGCACTGCAGTAAACATACATGTCTATGTGCTCAATAAAGTTAAGTAAGCACAAACCAGCTAGGAAGAAATCACGCTAACAACCCCAGTAGTAAGAAAGAAAAATAAACCTTCTCCTATCAGGGTGTCGTACTCACCAGAGATCTGCTAAACAAACTTTTTGTCATCATTCTAACACTTTATCTCTATGCTTGTTTAACTGTGCCCTCCTTGATCGGATTTTGGCTAAATAAGGACCAAGAAAGACAATAAAATATCCCCCCAAAATTGCTGGGTGTTGTCTATGACCCAGATCATCAAGAGCAGTCCTAAATATGTCAAATATAGTGAGCAGGCTGTTCTAAGTTGCACCATAAAAGTTCCCAAACAAGATAAAACCACAGGAAGTAAAATCATAACTGCACACCATCTCCCTAAACCAACAAAAACTTCATTTATCTTGGTCCAGTTTTGAGAAGAACTAAATATGGTCAGAACTCTCCTTTTAGCACAGGTGGCAGAAGAAATTATTCCTGATCCTTTCAGGTTCATAGGTTCATAGGTAGGTACTAGGCTATTGGCCCTGGGGCCTATACAAGCCCAGCCAAAAAGGTACCCTGGCTTTTGCCACCAAAGAAAATTATTTTCCTGTGCCACTGTCGAGCAGAGCCACAGAGGTGATCCCTGGGGTGAATTTCCTATTTCCCATCCAATTATCAAGATTTTTGTTGAAGAGTGCTAATGAGGAGCTTTGTTTATACTTTTACTTTGTTTATACTTTTCGAAACTAACCTCTTCTTAATGCTTAATTTCCTGAAAAAGAAAAAGCTATTTGGACAATTAGCTGCCTCAGTTTGGTATATATGGTTGCTTGTTTAAGCATTCACTCCCCTAACATTCAAGGATACCATCCTAAGCGGACCCTCCTGAGTTGTAATAGCATTGCGAGAGACAGACCAATGTGTGTGACATGAGGCACTTAAGGAGCCCGTGTTCTGTAGAATGATTCAAAGGGAACAAAAATAGCAAAATGAGATAACGGTAACAACTTGAAGCTAATTATCTTGAAAGCATACCAAAGGTTGAAGCAAGGAGTGCCAGCAAGCATCACACCAATAACAGCCATGGGGATCTGTGGCAAAGAAACTTTCTATGCCTTATTCACACCCCAAACTCGTCATCACATTCACACAAAATGTGTGGAACTCTAACACTGTATATCAGAGCAACAAACTACAAAAACTTGCAGGATTATTAATTAATACTTTAAGCTATAAACATGAAAGACTATATTAAAGTGCCTAGAAAAAGCAGATATAGCTAGCAAAGTACTAGTAAATTAATATAAAATAGTAAAACTTTCTCCCTTGCATCAGTTTTAATTGACTGCTGTGGAGGGCAGAATCTCACCTAAATGAATGAATTCAGTCCTGATTCACCTTGATTCAAACTTTCCATCTGCACTTCTTTTTTGCATCAGACACTGCAATTCAAAAGACTTCTTTGTTATGACACATTTACATATGATGCACTTTGCAGAGTGCATCCTGTATTATATATTATACTGCTTGCATACTTGGTGTTGTCTCTACAAGTATTTGTCATCTCATCAAACAGAAAAAGAAAAACCATGTAAGGTATATTGTAAAAAAGAATATATTTCATTTTGTTGACTAAATTAGGTTCCAATGGACTAGCTTCCCTATAGGGTAGGGGTTAGATACAATGAATCAGACAGATGGATGGCACTATTTAGTTGTTATATTTTGGATAAGGATACAAAAAACTTTATTATTATTTGGAAGTCTGGAAGTTTATCCTATTTTACTCCAATAATTTATTATGAAGAAATTTTTGACAGACTATTTAATACACTTACTTGGTTTAAAAATGCAAATACCATTAAAAAACCCAACTATTTATAAGTATCATGACAGTTATAAATCAAATGACTGTTTTGCTTTAAAAATGCCTATGGCTTTTTGTTTACTACAACTAATGTCAAATCTGCAAACATAAATGGGCTGTCGCTGCAGGTTTATTAGTCTGCAGAGCTTGTGGTATTACAGCTTATTTACAGTTGTATTTGGTTATATTGTCACTGCAGGCAGAATAACATGCATGTATATATATTCAAGTATATAGATTTCTGCTTTAATAGATTTGATTTGCTTTCACTAACATTTAAATTATGTAGTCAACTACATAACTCTGTGGTACTTTACAATGGCTTTTACTGATGACATGTACCATCTCTCTTCACCAGCATCTAAGCTCTGTGAAAACAAAACTGGCTACCTGATACGGCTGCATTATCACTTTTATAAACTAACTTACAGAATTTATAGTCTGGAATTCACAGTTAACACAATTTACGCTATCTGTTGTAGAAATGGTTAGAAAGTGATAGTTATTTAAAATTTGTATTGTGTTACAAATGTTTGATTGCCAGTGTACTCTGTTATGGATAACTATGACTCAGTATTCATCCAGCGCAACACCTCATCTCCTGCCACAACATATCACGTCATAGTAAGTTCATGCCAGAAAGCAGCGAGTAGTTGAGCTCATTGGCATTATCTAAAGACAGACATTATTCATTCCTCATGCTGCAGTCAACGAGCTGGCACATAGGATTAAATATCACATGCAAAACCACAAAACTGAAAGTAGTAAAACAATTCCATTTTATGATAGCTTTGCATTGCATGCACAAGGGATGTACAAATAACCTTTTAACTGTCCTTGATTTTGCAGAATGTCTTGATTTTGCCTCTACTTTTACCGCATCCTTCAAAAAAGCTTTAGATTTTCAGGAAAATCACAGAGGATTAAAGTAAGTCGATAACGCCAGAAATTAGAGTTTCAAATTTCTTATTTCTCAGAAAATGATTGTTGTTGCAAGACCTGTTGTTCTTATTGACTTTTTAAGTGAAGTTGACTAACATTGAAAAATTGTCCTTGATTTTGGGTCTTTGCGCCAACCCCAACACACACACACACACACACACACACACACACACACACACACACACACACACACACACACACACACACACACACACACACACACACACACACACAGTATGTTTGGCTTTGTCCCTGATTCTTGAGCAAAGAAGTTAAGCAATATGTATAAAATATTACCATTTTTAAACGTTGACATGTATTGAGATGTTTCTGGGTCATCAGACATGCATGTGATGCTAGCACGAGCACATACTTCCTACCTGAGTGTGTAAGTGAAGACTGAGGTGCTCTAACATTTTATTTTGTGTGTCTTGACAAGAAAGCAGTTTCCTTTATGAGAAGAAAATAAAGACAGAGCTGTTGTGAACAATACTGCTATAGCTAAACTACAGAGAATGAATTAAGTGGCACACACATCTACTTTACCATCCCAGCCCCCACCCCATCCCCCATGTTTATGTCTGTATTGACGTTTCTAAGAATGTAAACTATTGTTGTCAATGAGTTGGATTAGGTCTGTATGTCATCTATTAATGAGACATTAAACAGATAAAAAAAAAGTTCCCCAACTCATTGAATTAAACATCCAACACCAGAGGGAGAACAGAAGAGATACAACCAGGGGTGCAACCATACTGGATCTGGTAAGGTCAGACCACAAAATGGTCTCCTTTGAAGTAAAATTAAAACCTGGACCCCCAGCTAAACTTGGAGTATTCAGGAACTCTTCTAAGGCTAACCTCCCACTATTAAGTGAGAATCTGGCAACATTTCAAATCCCCATAAACCTTGCGAACACTTCTGTCTATGCAGAACTGTTCACAGAAACCTTGTGCAAGCATGTTAATAGCTGCATACAGGCAGCTGTGCCCACCAGGAAGAACTACAGAACTAACTCAAAAAATCAAGCCACCCTGGTGAAATCACAAAATCAATCAGTTGTATAACAGGAGGAAGAAAATCATGGCAAAAATTAGAAGGTGCAGCACCCAGCAGGATAAAAGCACTCTCATCAAACTAAAACAATTCAGAGGACAAATAAAATCTACCAAAGCCACATTTGAGGTAGGTTTGGCCTCCCAGGCCAAGGACAACCACAAAGCATTCTTTAGCTATGTCGGCAACGTCAAAGGCAATACACAGTTGTGTGCAGAGCTCATTGTAAATGGAGCCACCTGTACTGAACCAGAAGATATAGCAAACCTACTCACTAACAAATTCAGCTCCAACTTTACCCCTATCTCCCCATCAACCTTCCGTCAGGAAATATCATCAAATATAACTCTCTGCATTACCACTAGGGAACAGGCCCTTAATGGTCTCTCTAAGACCAAGAACACTGCATCAATGGGCCCAGACAATATCCCAGGATACCTTCTAAATAGCTTGAAATATGACCTAGCAGGGCTTCTGGAATTACTATTTAACTGTAGTCTCCAAACAGGCTTCAAGCCTCATGAATGGAGAAAGGCAACAGTCATCCCTCTGCACAAAGGTGGGTCATTTACAGACCCTGGAAACTACAGACCCATACGTCTCACTAGTTTTATACATAAAGCCATGGAAAGAATTATCATGGAGATGATCAATAGAGATATAGTAAACCTCCAGACACTGGAGCAAACCCAGTTTGGTTTCGTCAAGGGCAGGTCTTGCCTACTCAACCTGGTGGACTTCTTTGAGAAGGTCACCAAAGCAATGGATGAGAGCAATATCATTCACACTGCCTACCTTGAACTGGCCAAGGGATTTGACACAATACACCATTCGGGCATTGTTGACAAACTCAAGAGGTTAGGTACAAGCTTGTATATCACCCAGTAGATAGCCAACTGGCTCACAGACAGGACCCAGGAAGTTAGAATTGGGGAGGCCACCTCTACAAAGAGGCCAGTCACAAGTGGAGTCCCTCAGGGAGCAGTCCTTGGACCACTCCTTTTTGGCATTTACTTCTCAGAAGTCAAGGCCAATGTCAGTGGTCTCTGGCTGACTAAACTTGCAGATGATTTCAAATTAGGAGCTGTCATTGAATATCACACTGACACAAATGTTCTCCAGGAGGGGCTGACAAAAACAAACAGCTGGTGTCAGAGCCATGGACTAAAAGTAAATGTCAAGAAATGCATAATAGTATCCTTTGGGAAGTCATCCCTCCCTGGTAACTATCATATTGACAACACACCCCTTAGAGTTGACCCAGTAGTCAGAGACTTAGTGACACATAGATAGTAATCTAGCCTTTGATCATCACGTGTCTACAGTGGTGAGGAAATCATTCTATGTTGTACAACTTATAAACAAAGCTATGGCATCTAAGTCTAAGAAAGTCATTTTTCCACTGCGTTTAGCATTCATCAGACCTATCATTGAGTACAATGCCCCCTTTGGTATGTACCTAACCAGGCATATCCACAAAAACAAACAGCACCAGAATTCCTCATTCTAAAGACTTAAACCCTGCCTATGATATAAATAGGACCTGCTGGAGAGATAGGTATGTATCCCAGAGACTACCCCATTTATGGAACAGAGTCCCCATCCATGTAAAGCAGAGTTCCTCCCTAACCCAATTTAAGTGCCACTTGGACAACTGGATGGGAAACCGGACATTCATCCCTGGTTTGGCAACTATTTCTCTAATGGACACAGGTAACCTGTAAATTGTTCATCTCCAAGGCCCATGCTTATACTTATCAAGGGTATCAGAACTTGTCAGAGACTTGGGATGCATGGCTAAGCTTAAAAATGCCCTTGTGGTCATTAGCCTAGTAAACACCTATGAACCTATGACAAACCTCTCCCTCTTCTCTGTCACTCAGCCTGACACAGGCTATTCCCCTTCATTCACTTCAAAACCTTCAACAAACACTCCAAAACAAACCTAAGTGTACATTAAAGAGGTCCCACCAAAATCATTCAGGTGTACTCCATCCTCTCTGAGCCAAACTGAAGCCCTGTCATCGACATCCCAATGCCCTATCATATAAATACCCAAAGTAGCCAGTTGCCTAACTAGCCTACAATGATGAGCCCTCTTCAAAGCCAAAATAACCGCGGTACTACCTCTGACCACATGATGCACATACCTGGGTATAACCTCTTTAAAATAAACAGATCCTCACTTATCTTAACTACCCACTGTAACTTTGGGATTATTCCCAAATTGTTACCTGCCAAATGTACTACCAGGACTCTAAGTAGCCCAAATGCCACCTGACACAATGCCAACCCAATTGTGTGTCATCCATCCTAAATGCAGCCCCCTTTTGCCAGCCAATGGCTATAAGAATTACCAAAATGAGATTTCCTTTCCTAGAAAATTAATTTAATGCTAAGCCATTCACCATACCCAATTATCTAATATAAGACAAGAAACCATTTGATGACCAACAGCTCACCCTCTTAATGACTTCAATTAGTCTGCCTTCCCTTGCTAAATCTGACACCCTTCCAATGCACAAAGAATGAGTGAAAAACCTCTCTCCCCGAAACCAACTCTAAAAAGCTCTCCTCATCATATATACAAATCGATTACAGTCATCACCTTGCCCCGTACCAATCAAAATGACGTCCTCAGAACTCTCAACATGAGACCACAGCAACCTCTTAGCCCAACCCACCAGACATAATCAATCATTCCTGTCCTTTAACGATACTATCTGCCTGCACTTCTGCATCAGATCTATTTTAGATCTACACAACCAAATATGCACAGAAGCAAAAACACTGAAACATCCTGCCGAACTAGTGACCAGAACAACTCTGACACCCTAAGAGCTCCATAATGCATCCATAAAGCAAATATAAACCATAAAGTAAAGTCCAATGAATCTCCATTTACCAATGCTAATCTCTGCAAACAAAACCTTCAAAAACTTGTCTTGTCAATGGCCATCATATGTCAGTCTTCACACTATCAACCCTACCCTAACCCTTCAACATATGAACCACAGTCTACGATTTAGTAAAGTCACGTAACCCTGCCACCTATACTAATTGCAAATAAGTGCAACTTAACCAACTGAACTGCCTTACCTTGTTCCCAAGCCTGAACCAAATATTTCACAACAATCCTTCCCACCAAACTCATTCCTCCTCAGCTATCTGAAACACAAATTTAACAACATCTTGCAATGCCCTACCATATGCCTTCCTTTTAAAAGCTGCCCATGATTCCTGTACCAAGCATCTGATCCTTCCACCCCAACCCAATTCACCTCATATAGTAACACTAGCAGTTCGTACTACTGCCATATTCCCCCTGCAACTTCTCCTGCTAGATCTTCCACGCCAGCCAAATTGGAACTAACTCCAAACAGTCAACATCCCTCCTCCAATCATCCTTCCATCCTGCCGGGCAGCAAGCCACAAACTATTAACCCCAAAATAACAAAATGTACCTCCACCCCAATACTTGCTGTCACATCAGTAAACAATTGCAAATCCCATTGAACAACCCAATCGGCCTGCCAAAAAGCCATACCATTAAACTGCTCCAAAAAGACAACCACATTGCTAAATCCACACACCAACTTATTAACTGTCACCCAATGATGTTTGCTTTTCCTGCCATTTAACAAAAAGGGCCACAAAGACACAAAAGGAATGAGTCACATGAACTGCCCAACATGCAACTTGCAGGAGCCTGAAGAGCTCCATGACAACCATAATCTGCACCTGTCCTTGGATTTCCCCATCATATCTTTTCTTTCAAACATGTTACCCTCTTATCTAACAACAAAACAAACCATGACCTAAATCCATTAGCAATCTCAGAAACTATGCCTTACTTGAGCCCTCGAACTTCTACCTAGCCAACAGAACATCCAGTTTTTCACACATCCCCAAAAACACCCACATACCTTCCAGTGTTCCATAAAACCCTGCACTTTTAAAATGTCCAGATAATGTACCACCTCCTAGGGGCCTGCTCACTGCTGCCAAATCCAATGGAGACCAGTGCTAAACCTCTCAAAGTAGCACAGGTCACTGAGCATCCCATTGGTATAGCCTTGTCAAAGTAAAACTTAAACCCAAATACCCTGACCAACAATGGCCAGTCTTTCTCTCAAACCAATAATAAATGAAAAATGGAGTCAATAACTACCTTCACCAACAATGGGACCGTAAACTCCCAAATGACCTGCACTGCATCATCCAATGATGTATAACTGACTTTATGTCATCTCCCAAAATAAAATCATACACATAATTTTCCTTGGGATAGGACCAATGGTAAATCAAATAAAATTCCCTGCTGACGTCCTAGGCACCAACCTCAATGGAGAAACTTAACATTGTTAAAGGGAGGAATATCAGAAAGAACACCACCCCTTCTTCACCCCAGAATATTCCCCCTACCCTGACTACCCTGAAATCTAGAAAACAGCAAAGGTAACCCACCCAATTCAGGCTGCTGTGAACTGCAATTAACTAATGTGCCTACTGTCTGCCACCTGCACAACTGAATACATACCCACACGCTTTGAACAGATGTGTGAAAACCTACATGCCACCCAAAACCAACACCCCACATTACCTTGGAGTTATTAGCAAGGGGGTTTATCTTCCATAGCTCTTAGCCAAATGTCAGAATGTTTCACATCCCAATGCAGTGACTGATCCACTGCCTTCCACTTTCAAAACCTCTGAGCATAGCACAAGCAGGCATTCCCTACCCACAGACGCTGTGCCTAACAGATTGTTAGAAAACAAGAGTGGTAAGGCCAAGGCAATATTCTCCAACCAAACTGCTATGTAATAAATGAAGCCTAACACCCCGTTGTCCCATGTCCTTGGCCAAGACAATATATTTAGTCAGACCCTGCCATTACCCTCCCCCACGGCCATTAACACTACACCGCACATGCATGACAGAAGACTGTAATTCGCAGGTTCCTCGCAGCCTGCAAAACACCCACACATTCTTGTCAGGAAATCATAGAAGTGGCAAGACTCCACAGTTCACTACTGTACTGCCTATAATGAGCGAGAAAGAAAAAAATAAATAAGCGACAACCAAAGCAATGCAAATGACCCAGGCTAGAGCAACACAAATGCCATCCTTACAACTCTATTCAAGGCAGAGTAATGGACCACAACCACAAAGCCAAAGCCCTACCTATCATTTATCACCCCTTACATGCAAGCAGTGTGATCCTGTTCCTATTCTCTAACTGGCAAGCCCTTTACAGGCAGGAATTCCTTATAGGCTAAACATCAGCATGGCCCCTGTACTCATCCGAAATATATGAACCTGTCCCTTAACTGGAACTACAGCAAAACACAGTTAATGAAAAAGAAGTCTGAAAAAATATATATATTATTTGTATTAACCACCAACAATCCTTCTCTGCCATACAAACCACTATTAACCCGAGGCCTACCTGTATCCAGAAGTACCTACTAGTCACCTCGGACATAATACCTGCAATAGCAAGTTCATGCCAAAATCTGATCCCTTACCCAGTTACACTCACACAAAACCAGTTAAGCCCCTCCTTGCATTTACCTCATTTTCTCTCACCCCTCTTACTTTCCCAATTTAACCCTTCCATCCCTACTGCACTTTCTTCTACTATCATCTTAACTCCCATTACTATTCCTACCTGACCCTCCCCAAAGATGTCCCTGGACAAACTGGTTTGTTCCCAAACCTCATTAGCTACATGGTATACTGGCCAAGGAAACTGTGCATTTTTCTGCCTGAAAAGCAGCAGCAAGGTCAGTAAAAATATGACACTGGTGTTTGACAAAAGACACTAATAACCCAAGCCTCAACTCTAATATCAATCAACAGACTTCAATGTGCTATTGATAAGTGCTGTTCTACTAGTGGATGAGTAACTAGCAGACAATGTTGCAAATCACAGATCACAACTAAGTGAGTTGCAATGCATCCACTGGTGTTTGTCACAGGAAGTCATTGCAAGTACTATTTCTATTAGAGTGCAGGCAATGATTTACCGTTTAATGTTTTCCTTTTTTATGTGGTTGTGTGACCATGGAGTGGTATATATAAGTAAGGGGAGGTGAAGCTGGATGAAGTTGTAACCAGCTGCTCTCATCTGGTTTTAACTTCATCCAGATGTTATTCAACTGCTTGTAGTGCAACTATTTATAACTTACCCATAACTGGATGAATAGGTATCCAGCAAAAAATCATTTTGTTATTATTAGGTGTTGTTTATGAAGTTCTGAAGTTAAATAATACAAACTTAATTCATAGTGTGAATTTATTGGCTTTGGACTAATTAAGTTGCATGGTAGAAATCCACTTTGAAGATAGTAAGAGTTACTTGTTTGAATCACCTGATCTTCAGTTACAGTTGCTTGAGTATAAGAGCTCAAGGTGGCACATGTTGTTGCTAGCCTCATTTAAGAGCAAGATCATAAGGCATGCTTGTTAATGCTTACTGGATGGTCTTATCTCACAGCTTCCCAAAGAAAAAATAAGGTAGTGATTTGTGCTTTCTCGGAGTTATAGACACCTCAGAGTAAAAGTAATAAAGGGAAGGAGGTAAAGTTCCATGCATGGCGGGGGTGCAGGGGATTTGCCTCCATGCAAATGTACTTGTAATATGACAAATTTGAGAACTAGAAATCAGTACTTGAAGAATATAAGTCAATGAGGTCTAAAGCAGAAGATCTGGTAGCATCATCACAAGATAAAACAAGATAGAACTTAAGTGTCAAGACATGAGAAAATGTATGAAACCTGTTAACACAGAATAATGACTGACTGTGGAGTCTTCAGGCCTGCAAGATATTTTGTTTTGAAAGGTCAATTTTATTTGTCATGTCAGATATGGTAGTCTTAGATTTTAATGCATCCATATTAAGCTGTCTTTATGGGGCCTGATTCAAAAGCAAACTATAGGGAGCATTAGTAACCATGATTTGCTCCACCGTCTGGGTCACCTGAATAAATTGTTTCCATACCACCTTCCTTCTAAGGAAGTCCCAGAACACATGGAGGTAATATTGCTTTCTGCTTCACATGCTCAACTATTTATCAAAATAGCAGGATTCTGTTTCTGAAGATGTAGTGTTTTATACAGTTCAGTGGCCCTTGGCAAGTGCCAGTGTCATTAGATGCCTGAAAAAACTTATAGCACTAATCATTGCTTAAAACGAGTGCAATTTTTCTGTGCCAGGTTTGGGTAATACCTGGTTCACTTGAAGGAATAAGGGCTAGTAAAATCCGTAAGAAGCACTCAGGTGGACATTTAATTTTTGTCTCCCTATTAGAGGAGTGAAATCCAGTACTCTGAGCCCTGATGTTTTGAAAAGTAAACTGTAATTCTAACAAAATTAGTGAATTCTGAACGTCACTGTTACACTTTAAAATTGTTTTGCAGGGCAATTTTTAGAACTGTACACTCTCCCAGTATGGGTTCTGCATCCACACACCCCTTGCTACTTCTATATTCTAACTCTGAATCCATTCTACTTTTATGCTTGCGAATGGTACTACTGTCTAGAGTAAGTGCATGGCAAGGCTTGGATATTTTGTAATGCTTCATATTCACACACTGAATTCAATAGGCAGTATTACAACATCTCTGTATTAACTGATTCATGTTTACTTCTACTTACTTATGCGTAGGTATTTATTCTTAGGGCTAAACATTGTGCTTCCAGCTAGAATAGGGTAATTTGAGACTGTGTTAAAATACTGGTATGTGTTTCTGTTGTGATTTGTTTATTGCACCAGAGAAACCTACTGAAAGGGAAGCCAATTATATAGTGATAAGTGAGTATCTACCTTACACAAGCTTCCCAAATTGTAGTTCAGGTTTAATTTAAAATTTACTTTCTGTCTTATTAGGATATTTATCATTTTTGGAAGAAGCAGTATTTCAACCATTTTTTTGTTTACTCATACATTTTATACTGTGCTGTTATTGTATATTTATATTTCTTCATGTTATTATTTTATCGCATAACTGTAATTTTTTGACATTTGATTTGACCTTAATGTTATTGATGCTTTGGCAACAAAGCACTTTAATAAAACTAAAACTGAAGTTGAAACATCATTACTTATTCCTTCTATCACTATCAGTATTGCCTGCATATAGCTTAACTAGCCTTTAGACAGTTCCACATTTCTCCTTGACAAAATAGGTATTGCCTTCCCTTCCCTGGCCAGTTGTCTTACATGGAATTATGGGCCTTTTGCAACTCCACCCACACCTATATGGGATTTACATTTAAGTTCATATTTCTTCATTAGAACACATCCTGAAAATCTCCTGAGATGTATTCCCTATTACCCTGCCATGGACATTTAGAAGCAATACAAGTCCATCTCATAGATACGATCTTTCATTGCTCTCTACTATTAGCTCTCTCTTTTTATCCCAAGTAAGAATACGTCTTATAGCTGACTTCTAAACTCTACTCCCTTTTTGGCCATTATATCTTCATTTTGCTGGTCTTATATATACCTGCTGCTGCTTCTTCTTAACAAATGAAGTGAGTGAAGCTGTGTGCATTCTTTCTATTCTGTTTTATAGTATGACCCCTCTAGTTTATCTCCCTGTCTTTCCTTTGCTCACTTTACTGTATAAAGATGTGTGGTTTACTCATACTCCACCAAGTGCAAAACTGATTTGAAACCTCATACTGAATGACCTTATAATGCTCTGATATTCATAAACTTGTACAGTAATTTCTTCCTTACAACTTTATATGGGCAGTGTCTTTCTTAGACTGAGCCATGGAAGGATCGTTTCTTCTTGTGGTTACTCTTTAAAAGTTGTTTTTTTATAAAGATCTGAAATTTATGATGTATTATTGGCCATTAATGCCTTGACCTAATACATATGATTATTAAGGAGACAGTTCAAAAATGAATACTTATCTACATTCTGTTTCATTCTCTGATAATTTCTTATACAAATATTATAGGTAAGAGTTAAGTTAGACATTGTCTTTTTATCATATTTATTGAAATATAATCTGTTTTCCTGCACTATCTGAAAGTATAAAACCAGTGCATAGAAATATTTGACTATACCTTAATAAAAGAAAAAAAAAACAGAAGTTGCAGCATTAATAATTTGGCATACAGGTTATATGACAGTATGCTAAACAAACTGCTGAAATAGCAAGTATGACACTGGAAAAGTGAGACTTAAAGTGAACTAGATGACAGTCATAAAGGCCTGCATGGAATATGTGGGTGTTAGCAGAAATTGCAAAGGGGGAAATGGAAGAACTGTGTATGTACTTTTAATATGTACCATTCTCTAGGACTTGACTACCAAGCCCAGAGCGCATTCTTATCTGTGGAGTTCATGGAGTAGTATGTTGGGGCTTTGTCCCTTTTGTAGTGATCTTTAACCAAGATGCAATAGTTCTGAAGTGAGTTTCAGTTACCACATTGTCTGTATATCAAAATAGCAGAGTTGCATCATTCAGTAAAAAGTAACATAGGTATCCAACAGTGCTGATTGCACTTTTAGGCCACCGCATAACATACTGCATTAAACATCCAAGAAAACACCGGTTCCAAATCACCAAAAGCACAAACCAGTCGCACAGAGCTCCTATAAAGGCTGTCCCGCCTCAACAATTGACTGCACGATAGTGTCAGCAGAAACACCAGTTCACATGGATAAAAACTGAAGTTTAATTCCTCCAGCAAGTAGACACCAGAGTGAGGCAAACAATAAAACCAAACAAACAGTTCTGATACTAAACCAACAGATTAAGCGCTTTCATCTTCTTACAGAAGACTTCATCAGAATAAACAGAACCTTCTCTACACCCATTTTTATAGAACATTACTCACCTTCCATTGGATAAAACATTAATTAAATAATTAATTATGCAAATGGTGCCAATGAACTAGACTTGAAAACAACAGTATTCTTAATAAAGTTATTTAAACAGTACTCACTGTATGACATTTAAAAAAAAAAACAGTTTCTGTACTTTTAGTACTTTTGTTTTCAGTGTATATCAAGATATAAATACATATGAAAGATCTTGTTCAAATCCTAAAACTACTCATAAAGGAAAAACAAACAAGAAAACGCCCATTACAACATATAAGAAACAGCCATAAGAAGTTAACATAGTTTTACAATAGGCATAGTAATTAATGTGTATGCACAATTTAGTTTTTAGCCCTTCTAGGCTTAGACACCTTAATTTTTAAGGCAGGAAGAAGTGAAATATGATCATTCATACCAGGTGGGGTATAGGCATCCAGTTTTAACTGCCATATCATTACTCTATATTCTAACATATTCTCCCAATTCCCACCCCTATCACTAGGAACCACCTTTTCCAGGACCCAAAACTTAAAATCTGCCTATGTGCACACCAGACTGTGCCTATACAGAGCATTAGTTTCTATTTTTCTATTGGTCATAATTATGTTCGTACACACGTTGTCTCAAAGTACGTTTGGTTTTACCAATGTAATATGCCCAGCAATATTTGCAGTAAGCGAGATAGACTATCCCTTTTGAATAACAGCTGTTGTGCATCAAAGTCTTAAAGCTAGAAGGTATACTTGGTATTTCTAAACTCTTACAGTTAGCTATAAAAGTACATTGGGAACACCTTCCACACTTATGTGTCCCCGTTGTAGCTATTGTCCCATTGATGGTTCTGCTCTTCTTTTTTTCCAGTATTTCCTTAAGACTATAATTTTTCTTATAGCTGTACCTCATTTGTCTGTTAAATATGTCTAACCTACTGGGCATTCTTTGAAACATACCCCATACTCTATGGTTTTCTTTATCCACCATGTATCTTGGTCAAAGTTCATTACTAAATAAGGTGTAATAGATGATGTCCCTGTAACCAAACCCTGTTCTTTTATTATAGGCTCCCCATAGAGTAAAGGTATATACAAATTTCCCCATCCTTGTAATACTTGTTCTTTAATGGGTCTAATCAATTCATCCGGGTACGCTCTTTGCTCTTTCTTAAAAAAGGGAATGAACATAATCTAATTTCTGTATAAAATCATCCTTGTTGGATGTCATCCTTGCAACTCTTACCATCTGTCCCTTCACAATATTATATTTCTGAAAATAGGGATGACTACTTTGGTAGTGTAGGTAAGAGTTGGAAAAACACCTTTTCCTATAAACCGTGGATGTAAATCTGTTGTTATCCAAGTCTTTTTCCATGCAGATGTCCAAGTAATTAATTTTATTCAATCTATTTCATGGGTAAAAATTAGAAATTCTGTGGTGGAATTCAATAATTCAGTAAAATTAGGAATCATCTCAAGGGGTCCATTCCACACAATAAAAATATCATCCAAAAAACGAAAGTACCTAGAAATATAATCTTTATACATGGAATCAAATACATGATGGATTTCCCAATATATTATAACAATATTTGCAAGTATGTGGGCACAGCATGAACCCATGGCAACCCCATCAAGTTGGTGGTACAGCTCCCCCTGAAAAATCAAAAAATTATTTTTGAGCACCAGCTCCATATTTTCAAGTACCAACCTAAAATCAGCTGAAGATAGAAATCTAAACCCTATCAACATGTGTTCAAACCATTCTAGGCCTTTTTGGTGTGGAATAACAGAAAATAAATCCTTGACGTCCGTACTGCATTAAACAGGGCAGCAAGCCCATTTTCATCTGATGTGCTGACAGTTAGATATACTACCCTTTTGGCATTTTAATTTAGTTTGTCAACAGTTTCTGTTATCCATTGCTTGCTTGTAAGTAGTGAGGGGGGGGGCTGATCATGTGCTCAAGAAGTACTGCACAGATTTTGCATGTTTTCTTCCCCTGCATTACTGCAGGCTTATAAATAACTAGTTCAACAAGGTGGCTTGCCGGATAAGAGGCAATCAGCTACACAGTCTGACAAAACATATGACACACCCACACATATGTAAACACATATATGAAGTGAATGACACAAAAGAAACATGTACCATACCCCCCATTATTAGTACACATTTATCCTTAAAATGTAAGGTATGCAGTAATACAACAAAGCTGGGGTAGTTCAGAAAAATAATTTGGAAATAGATAGCTATGTATTTTTTTTTGTATTTATATATAAATATACATTTAAAAATGAATGGTTAAGAATGTTAAAACAAACAAGAATCTAGGAGTTTTATTAATATGCAAAATTTATAAATTATAAATAAAGTACTTGATACATAAAGATAGCACTAGTACCATCCTAGCTAAGCAACCAAAGAGATAGCTGTAATTTACTAAAATACCTTGACTGCAAACATAGGACTTTGTTTTCTTTGCCATACTGAGATGATGATATTTATTATTCTAACAACCTGATCTGATACTGGATTGACTGCCTAATTATGACATGTGTTAACGTACCTTTCATTTTTATCATTTCTCATGGTCATATTAAATTTAAACTTATAGCATAAAATCTAACACTAAAAGTGACTTATTTATATTCCTGTAATAGTATTACTTAATACTAAGTCAGTACTAAAGCAGTACAGAAACTGAATTAAGCTCATAGATCTAAATATTGATCTATACCAACTAATATAAATGACTATACCTTATATATTAATAATGACATAACTACAATGACAAAATACAAAGGTATAAACTTGTATTATACTATTCTAAGTTGTGATTTAAATTTAACTACATAACTCACTTGCAAAGTTTGAATATATACCTGTGATAATCCATTTTATGATAGCTAAAAATGTAAAGATGTTTACAAAGTGTTTACTAACTAAAATAGTTATTTGAATGAGTAATTGAATTAGAATTAAATCTTATATTTTTAATTTATGCTGACTAAATCTAAGTATAACAAAATCTATAATAATTAGCATAATTTATGATGTAAAGAGCATTTGATTTACACGTATAACACAGAGTTAGAGGGTTTGCTTGGGTAGTTATACTAGTTAGGCAAGGGGTTTATGACCTCATAATATTGAATAATGGGTTTTTACATTAGAATTTATGAATTCATAACGTTTTTTGTTATTAATAGTTTGGTGTCTATCAGAAGCATACAGAAACGGTATAGAAGAAAATATTTGAACCATTTTCCTAATATATATTCAGTAGTCAATGTTATACATACATACATACATATATAATCTCAAATATGCATTAAAAATATGAAATGTTTATCTATCAATGTTAGGTCAAATCTACATAAACCTCAATTTATATTTCTACAAGAGACACACCTCCTCGATAAGGATATAAACAGTTTAAATATTAATAATTACACAATATTGAAGCCGCGGTGGTGCAGTGGTAGTGTTGTTGCCTCACAGCAAGAAGTTTTCCTGTTCGATTCTCAGCTGGAGTGCCTTCTGTGTGGAGTCTGCATGTCCTCCCCGTGGTCAAGTGGCGTTCGAAAGACATGCGTAAATGGGAGTGCCTTCGTTGAATGTTGGGCATCCAGCTGGCAACTCGGCACCATATAAATCTACTGCCAATCATTAGCAAACTGGAGTTCCACTGTGGTGACCCCTAACCGGGAAAAGCCAAAAAGACAAACAACACAATATTCGTGAGCTCTCAATTTAACCAGAAAAAGAGAGGAGTAGCTATTTTATATCGTAACACAACAATTATACCTAAAATAATCAACACTTATCAAGATTCTTCTGGTATGTTATGCCTAGTATCCATTGAAATAAATAAGAAAATATACACATTAGTTAATTTATACTGGATACCAGGAGTTGGAGTTAAGAAAGTTACCCATCACTTTGAAGAAATAATACATTTAACAAAGGGCAGTTTAATATTAGCAGGAGATTTCAACTGATTTTCTTTTTTTTTTTTTTTTTTGCTTTTGAATTTGTATCTTTATCATCTGTTAAGATGATAAAGATACAAATTCAAACGCAAAAAAAAAAAAAAGAAAGAAAATCTCTCACATCAAAGGCACTGTTAAAATTTATAGATACAGAATATATAAAGAATATTGGTGAATTTATGGACTCAAATTCATTGTTTTTTTTACTTTTTATTCACATAGACATAAATCTCATTCTAGAATAGATAGACTACATGTGTCCCATGATTTAATAACAAAAATAGAAGGAGTTAAAGTCATAAATTGCCCTCTATCAGATCACAGCACATTAGTTTTTGAGACAGACCTAATACCAGTTCATTCAATTCCTATTACTAGAATACCTTCATATATAACAAAATTAACAGAGTTTAAAGAGTTTAATGAAAAAGAAATAAAAACTTTCCTTGAAATAAATAATACAGAAGGTATATCAGAAATATATATACGGGAAGCCTTAAAAGCATACACCTATGGTAAAGTCTTATCCTGGTATATTAATAAAAAGAAATCGTGGAATAAAGATATGGTAGAACTTCAAAATAAAGCAGACAAGCTTAAACTAGAAATACAAAAGGGTAATATAGATCTAGTACCAGAACTTGTTCAAACTAATAATAATTACTCTGAAGTAATACATCATAAGATTATGATTAATCTGGAGAAAATCAAATTAAATTCTTATTCTATAAATCCTACTTACCAGAGACAATTAGCAAATAGAACAAAAAAGATTATTAAATCTAAGCAAATAAAAGAGCTATATAACCCACATACAAAGAAGAAAGTTAGTGATTTAAATAGGATTTTAGACATCATTGCAATACACATAATTCCTTGAATCCTCAAGACCTATCTTTCAAAGGTATTAAATTATACCTCAACAAAAATATTCTTACTAAGTTAACACAAGGATAAATAAACAGTGTAAATAAATCAATCACCATGACTGAATTAAAATCTCAAATTAAAAACTCAAGATAAAAAAGCCACTGGTTCAGGCTACATATTGCCAGAGATGTATAAACTACTACCAAACCAAGCCCTACTGTTACTTTTGAAAGTATAAACTACAGTCAAATAAGATATAAATATACCTCCCTCTTGGAAATATTCACTAATATCCCCAATAATAAAAACAGGTAAAGATGAAAAATATTGATCTTCATATAGGCCCATAATCTTATTAAATATAGACTATAAAATGTTTATGGCAATTTCTGCAGACAGGATCAAACATTTTCTCCCCACATTTATACATGAAGATCAGACACATTTTATAAAAGGAAAAAATACGTATGATAATATTAAAATAATCTTGACAATAATTGATCATAATAAACTTAAAGGCTTAGATGTAGCCATACTCTCCTTAGACATCAATAGTGCATTTGATTCTGTTGACTGGCCCTATCTATCTTTAGTCTTAAATGAATACAGATTCCCAGCAGCTTTTAATACATTAATCAAATCATTATATGAAAACTCTATAACATATGTTAAACTAGGATCCTATAGATCTGGACCTATTTCAGTTATGAAAGGGACTAAGCAAGGCTGCCACTTGTCACCTTTGTTATTTGCTTTGCTGATAGAACCTTTTGTAAATAATATTAAATTAGATAATAAAATTAAAGGTATATAAATTAATAAAGTGTTAAACTTAAAACTCCAACTCTTTGCAGACAATATGCTCCTGACTTCATCTGATACTAACCATTCTTTATAAGCATTACTTAATTCTATGACTATTTGTCAAAATACATCAAGGTTACAATTAAATGAAAATAAAACAAAAATATTAATCTCCAATTTTAAGAAAAAGTACATAAGTAAGAGATTTGCTAAATATATAGTAACAGATAAACTTCCTTATCTAAGTATCTACCTATTAGATGATTTAAATGACTCACTTATACTTAACTATAATACAATAATAGATAAAATTTAACTTATGATGTCCAACTGGAATAAATGCCTATTTACAATGGGAGATAGATTATTCCTTATTAAAACAATAATTTTTCCCAAAGTGCTATACCTTGTACAGGTTTTCGCACTCCTGACTCCTAAACATATTATTCAAAAATTTAATAAATTGATACTAAACTTTCTATGATTTCTATATAAACCCCGGATTGCCTTGAGCTAACATCTACCAGACTGGGCGGAAGGAGGAATAAACTTACCAGACATTGAGACATATATTGTATCTTCTGTTATTAAAAATATAACACCATGGTTAAACACATCTTACTTTCCTATATGGAAACAAATTCATGAACAGGTATGGTTAAAATATAACCACTCTTAGAAACAAGATCGTATTTTCTAAATTATCAAATTCTCTTACTTGGATGCTTAAAGACTATATACTAGAGAATAAAAATATTAAATTGCCATCACAATATATAAACCTTACATTAACTATATTTAAGAAATTTGTAAATAAAAATCCAAGCATCAACTCATGTTTTTCCTAATTTTCCATATAGCCTTTACATCTAATAATCTTGAAACATTTCAAACACATAAAATGAACACACTTAAAAAGGAAAGCTTATTCTTTTGGCATCAATTAATAGAGTTAGGAAAAGTTTTATCTAATGACCAAATAATAAATAAATACAACATCAATAAGGATTTGTGGCTCCTTCTATGAAGATTGAGGCAATATCTTATAAACAAAATCGAATTAATACAAATTTCTATTAGACAAGACACCTCTAAGCTTCTTGAATACTTTATAACTATTGTAAATCAATCCTATAAGGTAATGGTTATTTATCTAACATCTACAAAATTGTTAAAAAACAAAATTATGTCATACCATAATATATTGGAATTATTATACACTAATAAATTATCATCCTCATCAGAAGATGATAAAAATATTCTTAAATCATCAAAACACTCAACACTATCAGTATATTGGTAATTATTTACTTGGAGATTCTTAAACAGAAGCTTTTTTACACCGCACAAATTAGCATTAATATTTGCCAATGAAGAACTATGTTGGAGATGTGAGATAAAATTAAAAGCTGATTGGCCACATATTTTTTATGAATGTAAATGCCTCAATCCGTACTGGAATAACATGAATTATTTTTTTCAGACTATCTTTAATGACAACTTCCAATTAACTAAATCAGTGATCTTATTTAACTCACCCATACCCAAGTGTGTTCCAAAAAAGATTCATCAATCCTCTGGACATTACTAGCTATAGCATGAAAGATCATCACCACTCATTGGAAAAGTGTGACTTCTCCTACTGTCAGTGAATTCAGAAATCTTGCCTTAATAGTTGGACATTTGGAAATCTCTACTTTAAAGACCAGAACCAACAAACCTACATCATACTACAACACCTGGATGACAGTGATGGAAATACTTGAGAAAATGGACAAAAATACATGACATTATGATTTATTTTCCACACAATGTTCATTTATGTTGTAATCTGTCTAGACACTGATGTATATAGTTTACAATGTTATGAAGTTATTTAGTTTTAAGATTGTATATATTTTCTATGTTACTTTTTTCATGTGCTGTTTTTAAAAGATGTTATTTTAAATGAAAACAAATAAAAAAAGCTAGAAAGTATAAAAAAGAAACATTTCCCATGTCTGTGAATTCAAGAAAACTGTTAAAATGACCTACACAGCACTGGTCTTGTCTCTGCAGTCACCCCACCTGAACCCTTCCCCCTCCCACATTACTTTTTTCCTCTCCTTACTCTCCTTTTCTATTCCTCCCTCCCCTCTGTATCTCTCTAACACTAACCACCTAACACATTAACTAACCATCACCTTCTTCTAATCACTCTCTTCACTTCCTAACTTCAGGTAACATGATGCTATATCCACCTGTAATTGCCTCATACTTAACATTCTCACACACTATTGCTGCAAAACATAAGCATTTGAAAAGCTCAGTTTTCCACGGAGGATTATCCTTATGGTATTTTCTTTTTGCTACCTTATTGTCACTACCTGCCTGAAGATAAATATCTTATACTAAGTGCATTTCGTACTGATGTTTTAAACTTGTACCTAAAAGAACAGCTGCTCATTTAATCTGTTGTATATTTTTCCTCTACTACAATCTTGTAATTTTATTGTATTGTTATTGTATATTAAGTCAATTTCTGTAATTGTTCCTTAATTATACTGTGCAGCTTTTCTCCCTGGGCCTCCACTGAAAAGGGACATTAGCCCAGTCGGACTATCCTGGTCAACAAATATGGAATAAATAAACAAATAAACAAATAAATAAAAAATAAATTACTAAAGCTTGGGGTAAGGAAGTTTTTCCCTTAACTCCAAGGTTCAGCAGTTTTGTAGTTAGAATACATACCAGTGAAAATAAATTGTGTATAAGTTTGCTCATTTTTGTTTTCTTTTTTTACTAGTATGGTAGGTGACAGATTTGTTTTGATCTCTCTTGAGTCAAAAAGTTTGTCAATGTGAAAGCATGGATCCCATGCTATGTTCCGCAAATGTTCTTGTCACAATCAGAAATCAGAATGTTTAATCAGCTTGAGTCATAAACATATTTTTCAGTTCCATTCACTTGTTGCATGAGAATATGCAAATCATTAGTGGTCTAATCCCCATCACACTTAGCACACACACGTGCACATTTCTGGCATATAACTGTGAAAGCATATGGCTTCAGTAGAACAAGCTGCCTTAACAGATGGAACAGTTATAGTGCGCATTACAAATAACCAAACTAAAGCACTGTAATATGCCAGGATCAAAGCAACAGCACCAGAGACATATCAGACCACACTTTAATAAAATTGTTAGGCTCTTTTGTCCAAATACATTTATAATGGACTTCATCAGAACAAAGTTTTCTATTCACAACCCTCTATTTAATTAAAAAAAAAAAAGTGATCACATGACAAACTGCTTCACCTTGATCGAACTGCTACAACACATCAGAGATACTGACTTTTACATAATTATATAAAATCCCATATATAAACACAACAGACATCAAAATCAAGTGGTTAGAACTTCAAGGGTGTAGTTAGGACTTCTGAAATTATCCACCAGTTTGTGTCCTATCCCACTCCACAGAGTAAAAGTTTCTGGACAGCATGCCTTTTCAAAACTGCAAAAAATAATTATGTGAATTTCCTGAAAAGATGGGCTTGAGCAACAAATAAATAAATTAATTAATTAATAATAATAATAATAATAACCAACCAGGCATTCTGAAAAAGAAAGCTTGTTAACCAGATAAGTAACTTAGTAAAATAAAACCAGACATACATACATACATACATACATATTTTACACTTGGCTGCAAATACATGTTAAGTGATCCCTGCTCCTGGTTTCAACAATCTAGCCCTGAGAACCTGTAATGGACTGCTCCCTTACCTTGTTAGAAAAGAACTGGTATATGCTGCACTGAGCCCCATTAATGGTAGTTTGTAAACCACTGAATACAACAGTATAAGAGGCTGGGATGGAGGCAACAAACAGGTTCATAGATTAGTACTAAGCTAAGTGTCCTGGCATGCCATTTTACGCCTAGCCAATTATCCCTTATGAGACTCAAACCCTGCACCTTGTGCTTGCAAGGCAAACACCTTAACCATTAGACCACCCTCCCATGCTGGACATACCTGGACCAAGTCTGTATCATGTTGTAGGCTACTGAATTTTAAGGGCCTCTGTGCCAGGAAAGTAAACGTGCAGGAAATTCTTTAGGTGAAATTGTGGAATTTATAGACATTAAGCTGTAGATTGGTTGTACAAGAGGGTGTAATTTAACACTGAACAAAGTGAATCCGCTTAGGCTGAACGCTTATCCAATTTGCTTTATTAAAAAAAATGAAGCGTTTGAAATTTAAAATACGCTTTTCATCCTAAAACAATATTCGGACTTCTTCAGACTAACTGACAAACATCAAAAAAAAGCTCAAGTATCACAAGTGTTTCCTCTTAGTATCTTCACAGCAGGAGTAATAAGGCTCTACTGTGAAGGAACATTGGGTGAAGGCTGTTGTACCTGTAGAACCTGCCTCCCCTATGTGGGAAGCTGTGGGGATTCTTGTGGAGCTCTTATTACCCCTGCTGTGAAGATACTAAGAGGAAACACTTGTGATACTTGAGCTTTTTTTTGATGTTTGTCAGTTAGTCTGAAGAAGTCCGAATATTGTTTTAGGATGAAAAGCATATTTTAAATTTCAAACGCTTCATTTTTTTTAATAAAGCGAACTGGATAAGGGTTCAGCCTAAGCGGATTCACTTTGTTCAAAGTTCATGTTTTTGTAGCAGTGTAATTTAACACTGAGTTATAATAGTTATACATGTATATCCAGCCTGTAACAGTTATAAGCAATCATCCATTTCCAGTTCCGATATTCTAATCAGCAACAGTTCAGTGAAATAAGTGTGCGGCAAATGGCATGGGTCTGATGTTGAAAGTAAAGCAGAGCAACAAGAACACACAAAGTGCAGGTACTTCTCTGTAGCATGTCTAGGACCAAGCTCTCAGGGTATAAAAAATTATACAAAGTCATAAATATGGATGCAAGAATTAAGGGCTGTCAAAGCATTTTGAATCTGTAACATAACTAGGAACATTTGCATGCTGTTGTGAGAAGTGCACAATGTGCCATAATTCACACCTTTCAAGGAACGTATCCTTGTGGGGTGGCCAAAATCATTCTTCTACAACCATCATCATAAAAAACAATATGGAAAATGGCATACACAGGATAGTAGGAAAGAGAGTAAGAGCAATCACTGACAAAACACACACACACACACACACACACACACACACACACACACACACACACACACGGGGAGCATATAGAATACAGCAGGGTGGAGGAGCTGGAAGGATGGGTAAATTTTACTTTGTTTTGAGGCTAGAATTCCTGTTTTCTATATGTAGAGGGAAAGGGTGAAAGTAATGGAAACTTTGTATAGAATATGGGCATAAGACATAAGACACTTTATGATGTCAAACATGCAAACAAGGATGGTTTTCCACAGGTCTATATCACCACATCAAATGGTGATAAGTTCGAATGCCCTTTATTCGAACCGAAATTCCGAAAGCCCTAAAATGCGAAGTTACGAAACATCGATTTTTGTTTCCCAGGGAAAAAAATCAGTGGGCCGTCTTCAGGGCTTTGCTATTTCCTCCACTGTAGTGTGATCTCGGAGTTGGTATATTTAAGCTGGGAGGTGTGGAGGGCAAAGCCCCCCACTTCAGTTTGTTTTAAAGTTGTGATTTTCTTTTTTTTTTTTCACAGAGTAGCGATTTTTTTCCCTGGGAAGAAAATCACTGTTCCGTGAGTTCGCTGTTTAGGGGTTTTGGACTTTTAGGTTCAAACAAAGGGCATTCAAACTTATCACCATTCGATGTGATGATATAGACCCATTTTTCACACAGAAGTTTGGGATGACAGTGGATAGACAAATACAGAGGGCTGAAAAATGGTGATAGGGAGAGTTGGATAAAGCAAAATGCCTGGGGAATGACACACTAAGAGGGGTGTCACACCAGGCAGGGGATAGGGTGAGTTGTTGCGCACATGTGGGCTGCCAAGATGGCTCAGAGATCAAACGTCTAAGAACAACTACCAGCTCTTGATCCCATATAGGTGATGACCGGGATATCATGGCTTTCCCGTGACCAGTGATCATGGCCTTTGACTACAGTGAATTTATTATTCACTACAGGAGGGAATCAATGCAACCCTTTCACTTGTTTACCCTGATACCCCTTTGCTGCCTTGACCATCAGATGCAGCTGTAGCTGATCCATGTTTGGTGGACAAGGATGCACACCTTACATGAGTCTTTATCCCTAAATGGAAACCAGAAGGATCACACCCATTACATTCCACTTAAACAGGGAGCAATGGTTGGAACTTGCCATAAATGTGACAGGTCATGGACATACAGTTGGCCCTACAGCAGTTAACAGTTCTATGCATCCTGTGTTAAAGGCAAGACACCTTTTCCAATTAGCTCTGACAATCCACCTACTTGGGTTGTGGCTCTTCAAAAACTGGAAGGTAGAAGAATACAAGGTAAAATTACCTGATTGAATTGCATGTATTTGGTAGGAAAAACTCATAGAAAAGGCAAGAAAATACATCTCAGGGTGGTGTGTGTTTCCTGCACTTCCCATCCCTGCAGCAACTCAGGCATGTGATGTTTGTCATCTTAATGGTGTTTGTGTTGCTTTGCAGACCATAGAATACCTAGCTCTAGGTGGTTTCTGGCCCAGGTTACAGCAGACACCCACCTTTTTGAAGTGTCCATTATAGTGACCACAAATTGCTGCCTGAAATGTCTGTGGAGGAGGTGAAGAAAAATCTCATCCTTTTTTCACACACCATCCAAGAGCACTATGCCTTGGTTTAGGGCCAGGTTAGATAAACTGGTGCCCTAAGCAAAAAGACTTCATGGTGCCAACACACACACTGCCATCCAATACTGGTCTACTCAGACTAGCCACATTACCTTTTTTCTCCACTTTTCTTACTCCCACAGTCATTCATTCAACATACATTATCTAAGCACTACTGCACTCTGATAATTGCATTGATAATAAGGTCATTGAGCCATTGGGTTTTCTAGATGCCCTGAGGTGCATTTTAGTTTTTTAAACAAACTTTTTCATCCAGTGATTGTCTGAACAAAAACCAAGATCAAAGACAAAGGTTTAATCTCACTCTTCAACTTTGTTTTTTTCCTGCATTCTTTCAGCATATCCTAACAGGCCAGGATATGTAATAACTTGTAATAACTATTGTGGAAATACCTGTATTAAACCAGTTGTCTAGGCCCCCAGAAGCCATGAAGTTTCTAGATGCTGTCCATGGGCTCCAGCAGGCAGGTGCAAGGGGGTGCACTTGCACCTCCCTGAAACCGGCTGACCGAGAAATTAATTTTATTTTAATTAAAAAAAAAAAGTTTTTTTTTAAAGAAAGGACATTCCTCTTTAAGAACGCCCTTTGCATCCCATTTTAGGTGCCGGAACCATAGGGTGAGGAGGAGGGAACGCCCTCCCACTTTTACAGCTGCAAGACCTGACTCATGCGTGCGCCACACGCTACGTAATTTAAAACACAAAAGTGCACGAAAAAAAATGATTGCATCAATTCCTGGTAGCCACACTGTCAACTCACACAGGTCGGTAAGCTCCATTTCATTTCATTTCTATATGCCGACTGAGCTGTGCTCCGTTTCATTTCCATATGCAAAGCTGTGCTCTGTTTCATTTAAGGGGTGTAAGCTCTGTTTCATTTCATTTCTAAATGCAGACGTTTCACTATGCAGAGCTGTGCTCCATTTCATTTAAGCAGGCTGTTTCATTTCATTATCAACAGCTGTGCCCCATTTCGTTTAAGCAGGCTGTTTCATTTCATTATCAAGAGCTGTTCCCCGTTTCGTTTAAGCAGGCTGTTTCATTTCATTATCAAGAGCTGTGTCCCGTTTCATTTAAGCAGGCTGTTTCATTTCATTATCAAGAGCTGTGCCCCATTTCGTTTAAGCAGGCTGTTTCATTTCATTATCAAGAGTTGTGCCCCGTTTCGTTTAAGTAGGCTCTTTCATTTCATTATGCAGAGCTGTGCTCCATTTAATTTAATCAGGCTGTTTCATTTAAGAATAAAGAACTCCTCAAAGGGGGGAATAAAAAAATAGATATAAGCTCTGAGTGCCTCTGAGCCTTATGCACTTTCATTTTAGTTGTCATTGTCAACTACATGATGCTCTTCTTATCAAGTGAATCCAAAGTTAAAAAATATGACAAACGTATCAAAACAAATAAAAGCATAACTAGAAAACTGCTAAAAGAATTTTCATACATTTCTACATTTCCTTCTGGAAGTTGGAAAAAAGTGATGCATTTACCATGCTCATTTGCTTGTAAAAATTGACTGATTTGATAATTATCTGCTGTGAAAAATAAAAACTGCTGGAGATTGAATACATTAATTTTCTTTGCAGGAAAGTAACTTTCATCGTACATATTCAGACCACAGCACACTGTCATTTAAGTTAGAGTGTTAACTTAAGAGGCTTATTTTTTTCATTACTGGTTAACTGCTACTTCAGGGTAGCTAGAACATAATTCCGATCTGATCAGCCTTTTACAGTATAACATTTTAGCTGCTCAACCCACAGTTACTCTTTTATATAACACCAGCATTTTGTCACAAGAACAGCTTTAATATTTGAGAATATATTGCATTGCTTGTGGACCACAGTTGTACAAACAATTCCCCTGTGCCATTTTATTTGGACATAAAAACAATTGGGCAATGTATTTCTCGGTCCAAACCTGAATTAATTTTTTAACTGTGCTTTATTAAGCAATTTTATTTAAGGGGTGTGTAAGCTCTGCTTCATTTCTATATGCAGGCGTTTCAATTTAAGCAGGCTGTTTCGTTTCATTATGCAGAGCTGTGCTCCATTTCACTTAAGGTGTGTGTGTGTGTGTGTGTGTGTGTGTGTGTGTGTGTGTGTGTGTGTGTGTGTGTGTGTGTGTGTGTGTGTGTGTGTGTGTGTGTGTGAGTGATGACCCAGTTACTTATACCTGGGGGATAGAATTACCCAGGTTCAAAGCCTGAACCTTAGGCACAACAGCCTGCATTCTCTACTCACGCCGTCACCACCAGTCCAGTTGTGATAGGTCCTCTTAAACTTTGTGGTTTTGTGGCAAATCATCAGTGAGAATGGAATTCACTAAGTAATGATAGCCCTTTAAGTTTCAGTCTTTCTATCTTTTTTGGAAACACATGGTAACACAAAACAATATTTCAGCAACTTTCTAAGATAATACAAGCAATATTTACAATGTGCCCCTGGTTTTGGGCATTTGCCTCCTCCGCAAATAAATTCTGTCTTTTTCCAGTTTTCTTCTGCTATGAAATTGAGAAATTTAGCTGTGGCAAGTAGATGGTGTAGTGGTAATGTTGTTGCCTCAGAGCAAGAGGTTCTCTCATTTGATTCTTGGCTAGGGTGCTTTCTGTGTGGAGTCTGTATGTCGTCCGTTGTGTTTGTGTGGGTTCCCTCTGGGTGGGCTGGTTTCCTCCCATATTACAAAGACCTGCATCTGCAGAATTTCTCCTTGGGCCTCCACTGAAAATTGGCTTTGTTCCAAGTTGTACTTTCCTGTTAAATAAATAAAAAATTTTGCTGAGGGCTTCAGGGGAAGAGAAGTTTAGTGATGCTTATTCCAGGTCTGTTTGCATTGTTAGTAGCAAAACAGGTAGTAGCCTTGCTTTTGATGCAGAAGGCTGAGGGTTCTACTCCCACAGATTGCAGGTGGATTGTTGATACTGTACTATGTTGTACTTTAAAGGGAGTGGATATTGCAGTCATGTGAATGTCCTTCTTTGGACAAATTACCTAGTAACTATAAACCTGTTATCAGTTTGCCATCCATTCCCTATTGCAATATTACTAGCTTATCATTGTTTAATGTAACATAGGCAATTTATTCTTCAAGGGCAACAGACACTTTATTTGTAGATGAAACAATGAAATATAAAATTGTTTCTTAGTAGCAACCTCTTCATTAGAGATCCCTTTAATGTGGAATTATTTAGATGACTGACTTCTGCAGAAATTTTGCATATTTACTGATATTGGTGGATTGTAATGATAGAAGTTTAAGTGGCCTTTTATGGTTGAAATTTTCTGAAATGGGTAGTTCTGTCATTGGTTCATACATTTTGTTTCATCGCTTACTAGAAGACTGTTCAAAACTATAAATTTAAAACAATCTAACAACTGGTAATGTATGATACAAGGAATATACTTTAATATAATCAGGAAGGTGAATCAAAGAATGCATACATGTATGCATGACCCTAAAAATGTGTTTGAAAACAGCCCAGAGGAAAATGTGAAAGGCTCAAAATCATGTGCAAAGTCTAAGCTTTACGTTTGTTACCAAAGCAATGCATGAAGGTAAAACAGTTCACACCACATTACCTTGACCTGGCCAAGCCTTTTGACACAATCCCCTACTCAGGTATAGTACAAAAGATGAATAATGTAGGAGCAAACACTTGCATCACTAGCTGGATTGCCAACTTGCTCACAGGATGCAGGAGATCAAAATAGGGGAAGAGACCAGGCATCAACGGTGTCCCCCAGGGTTTGGTGCTGAGACTTTTTCTATTTGGCATATACATCTCAAAAGTAAAAGGAAATACCAAAGGGCTTTGGCCGGCTAAGTTTGAGATGACTGCAAGGTAGGAGCAGTTATTGAATCCTCAAATGACTTAACCATCATGCAGGAAGGTTTGTCCCAAACAATAACTGGTGTCAAAATCATGACAATGCCCTCTGAGAAATAACCCAGTTTTTTGGCATTTGGGAACTTGTGTGTACAGTGACCTAACTTTTGACCAACATGTGCCCAGAGTCATAAAAAAGCCTTTCTATATTGCACAGCTTTTAAACAAATTGTGACTAGATCTACAGATGTTGTCTCCCTTTAGAAAGCTCTCATTAGGTCAATCATTTTGTATAATGCCCACTTTGGCATGTATCTGTCCATTCCCGTGCAACAAATGGAATACCTTCAGAGATACGTTACTTAAAAGGATACAAGTCCTAAACAATAGGTCTTGCATGGACCACCTCAAAGATTTATTACTATAGTCAGTATACTGCAGAATGCTTAGAGGTAACGTGTCTGGCATACAAGACATCCTCCAACCCAATACAGATGGATCTACTGAACATCAGCAAGTCAAATGGCATCAGAAATACTCAGTCCAGGTATCTAAACTGTATGTTGTGCAGAGATGGATATATATCACAGAGGTCACCACTGTTCCAGAACACTGTCCAAGTAAAACAAAGCTCATTCCTGTCCATATTCAAATGCAACTTGGATCCAAGGATGGATAATAGAAAATGTACTCCAGGATTGCCCCTCATGCCACTAATGGATACGGGCAGTCCCTAAATGCCGCATCCCTTATATGGGTCCCCTCAAATTATCTATGGAATGATCACAGTTGTTCTCACTAGGGCTAATATGCAATTATCAGCCATGGGCTAGGTAAGACCAATCAGAAAATGTTAATTCAAGGTCCAAAAGGGAACTGGCTAAGCTTAAAAAGTCCTCCAAGTGAATCTATGTTGTGGTAGTAAATAGTTATAAAAAATTACCCATTTTAGATCACTAAGTGCCCCTTTCACCCTCCACCCCCCCCCCCCCAGGCTTCAACAGCTTCCAGCACCTGACGCAACAGGTGTTTGCGACCTGTTTTTGTGTTCTGTGTCTGTGCGACCGATGATTTATGTCTTTGTCTTTAACGCCTATTGGGAATTTGAATTCCAGAGGACGTTCGGACTGCGGACGAATGTAGAAGTGAGAGGTAGGTGTGTGTGCGTGTGTGTTTAAGCGGTGTGTCGAGCTAAGAATAAGCATTTTCCTTTATTATGATTAAGAAAGCAGAATTGTGCAGAGAATCGTCATGATCATTAACAGAACTTAATCTATTCTCTTATAAATATGTTTTGAATGAGCCAAAGAACCAAAATTGTTTCCTACTTAAAACAAAAAGTCATCTTATTTCTGTTTAATAGAAGATTCACATTATTTCTGCGTAATGCATGTTATGTTCTTGTCCATCTTTGTTGGCTTAAGTACTGCATTGAAAACTAAGACAAAAAGACTTGGCATGTGCCTTTAACAGTGGTGGATTACAGCCAGAATTCATACAGAAACGTTGATTCATCTGTGGCTATCTATACACTCCCTTTTGTTGCATGCTGGAATGTGCAAAATGGAAAATAGTTCTTGTTTTGTAATCACTGCAAATCAGGATAAATATTTTATACATGTAGACAAGAAATGGTACATCTTGTTAAATCAAAAATAAGTCCAAATTAAGAGTAAAAAGGAATGAATCAGCAAATATTTGACAAACACCTGCATATAAATCATGCTTATAAGGTAATGTAGATTGTAAGCAAACTTTTAATAGTCTAAAAATGTCAAGAAAATAATTACTGAGAACTGTATTAAATTATTATTAATGAGTTCATTACAAATAGTTATGCTTGTTTTAAAAACATTGAACATTATATCACTGGGGTCTTTATCAAAATTTCTCAGCCTTAATGTATACCTTAATAATTAGGTTATCATGTTTGTGAAATATCTGGTAACTGAAAATCCATGTACAATTAATTAAATCAATCAATAAATAAAGGAAACTTCTTTGGATTTAGTCTTGAGATCTAGAGCATAATATATTATTTGAAGGTTCACAACCAACTATAACAGTGGAGCAAATTGTATTCTCTTGAAAGACATACATTTTTCATTGAAATAAAATATCAACTTTAAGTGTGTGTGTGTGTAAAGGTGAAAAGCTTGATTTGGCAAGATGTGTGAAGCTTGTTGCTTATGGAGGTGAAGAAATTCAAACTGAAGGCTCAGTAGTGCTTTCATGTTATTCAGCTGGGAGAAGCTATGACTTATTGTTTGATATGGTCAAGAGGCACATCCAGTCATTATCAGGACTCAGAGACAGTTTGAAAATGGGACTGCTTTAATTTAATAAGGAAGTCCACCATGGTAGCTTAAAAGACCACTACTCTAATTTTGCCCAGAACATTTTTTCTACCTATGCTGATCTTTTCCAAGACAAACTAGGCAAGCTTCCAGTTGTGTACTCCATGAAGTTAGACCCAGAGGTCAGACCAGCTTTCAGGCCAGCACGTAAAGTTCCAATAACCATGCAGGACAGAGTCAAAGCCGAGTTGAGACTCCAACTGAATGGGTCTCTTCCATGGTGGTAGCTCATACGAAAAGCTCAGATGACATCAGAATATGTATTGATCCACGAGATTTGAACAAAGCACTAAAAATATCTCATCATCCAATGTGCAGAGTTGAGGAAGTCACAGCCTTGATGGCAAATGCCACTATTTTTTCTGTCTTAGATGCAAAGAGCTCATTTTGGCAAATTCAGCTTGACAAGAAATCATCATTGCTCACTACATTCAGTACTCCATTTGACAGGTACAGATTTTTGAGAATGCCATTAGGATAAATTTTGCAAGTGACATCTTTCAGTGTGCAATGGAGCAAATTTTTTCAAGGTATCCTTGTGCTATCATAGTAGACAACATACTAGTAGGATGTTGTAATGAAGTAGAACATGACAGGATCCTCAGAAAAGTTCTAGAAAGGGCATGTCAAGTGAATTTTAAGCTATGCCCAGATTGAGAAAGAGCTTTTGGCAATTGTGTCTGCATGTTTGAAGTTCCATGATTATGTTTATGGTAGACCTATCCAGCTTGAAACAGACCACCAACCATTAGTCAATATCCTGAGTAAGCCAATGCATTCAGCTCCAGCCAGACTGCAATGTATGATGCTGAGATTGCAAAAGTACAATTTCAATCTTGTCTACAAGAAAGGCAAACTTCTTCTTCTTGCTGATACCTTATCCATATCACCCAGAAACACCAGAGAACAGCATGAAAATAAGAACCTTGATTCTGAAGTCAGGGAAGTGAGAAATGTATCTCAGAAATGTTCCTCGTTATAAACATCTTGGTTCAGCTGCACAGAGACTTCTGTCGAGACAAACCAGAACCACATTATCAATAAGTAGTCAATTGTTGGTTCCATGTGTCAAGAACAACAGATCAGTGAAAGCCAATCTGTTGAAGAAATGCCTATCCCAGAAGTCCTACTATGATAAGACCAGCAAACTGCTCAATCCATTACGAGAGGGAGAAGTGATAAGGATGTAAATGTCCAGAGGTTATGATCAGATTGGTGTCGTGAAGAATATTGGTCCAGAGCCAAGATCGTACATTGGAGAATCAGAAGAAGCAACTTTTAAGTGGAATGGGAAGCATTTGAGACTGGTGTCCGAGCCTATACCACAGCAGATAACCTGTGAGAAAGACTGTTTATCTCAGAGTGAGTTGTCCGGTGTTCCAAATCCAGAGGAAGTTCCAGAGGACATTTCTGTTCTTGCGACAAATCCAGAGGTTCCATATACGAGTTGTGCACCACAGGCTGTCCCTGTTGCTAAATTTAGTCCTGTTATGTTACAAGATATGGTCAAATCTCTAAATCCTGCAGCAGATATGAAGCAACTTGGACATGAACATTGTATTTTGTTTCTAATGTTTATAGTAATGCATGTCTAGCTCTGATATTGTTTGCATAAAGGGCAATCTTTTTAAGAAGGAGGATGTAGCTCAATATCTGTGTATATATATATATCTTTAAAAAGCTATCCAAGGGCTTTCACAACTGTATAAATACTGAGCAAGTGCAAGCCTGACTGCCATTTTGTAGTTAGTTGTTGAAATATAAGCATGTATGTATGTAAGTTCTGTTTATTAACTAGTTTGATCATATTTAATGATGCTTCTATCCATCCTGATGTTTGTACGTATTAAAGCAGAGAATGAAACCCCATGCCTTCTTGTTTTATGTATTAAACACGAACGAGCAACACCTACCTTCCAAAAGACAGCTACCATCTATGTACCCTTCTGAAAAAACTAATAGAACATAACATATTACATATTTGCAGTCAGACATATATAAAAATCAGCTTATTCAAGGTGACCATTTTGTTATTGGACCTAAACCGCGACACTTAAGCTACAGCTTATTTATAGGCCTACAGCCCTACTCTAATCCCTGTGCCCTACATTAGGAACATGCCTTGCAACACTAAATTCAAAGTTGTCGGGGGACATCTTTACAAAAACAGGGACAGATTTTAAATATTGCTTTTCTAACCTTAGAAATTTGCTAGAATAACAGGGTTTTGTGTTTGCATGCATTTTATGAAGGATATGAAGGCTACAACTCAAAAGTATGACATTGTTTAGTTGGTTCAGTCAACAGTAATTTACTAGAAAACCACAATTTTGATGAGGATCAGACACAGACCAAAAATATGAGGCAAAAATCTGGCTATTCTGGACAGAGGTATGCTATGCACCAAGGGAATTGACTATATGGGTAATTTTCTGAGAATATCTGAGAATATAATTTTCTGTTCTCTTCATTACCAGTGTGTCTGTTACATAGAACACATTCCATGGAATCCACACGTGTGATACTGGGTGAGGAAGGGCCACAAATCAGTATATAATGGGGGGACAAAGGACCAAAAATAGGAACACTTTTTAAATATTGCTTTTACAAACTTAGAAAATTGATAGAATAATGGGTTTTGCATTAGCACTAATTTTCTGAAAGGTATTAAGTTTGAAGCTGAAATGTCTGTCAATATTTTCTAACTTAAACACTAAATGATTTGCCAAATATTTGCCAGAAAACCATAATTTTATGAGAAAATGACCAAAAATATGAAGCAAAAATCTGGACATTCTGTGAAAATCTGTGCAGTTAAGAGCATACCTCTCAACTTCCCAGCATAAGAAATCTGGACAAAGCCATAAATAATGGAGGTCAAAGGCCCACAAATAGGGACAAAGTTTAAATATTACTAATATAAACTTAGAAAGCTGCTAGAAATAAAAGGTGTTGTATTAGCATGAATTATCTGAAGGATATGAAGCTCAAATGTTTGTAATTATTTAGTGACCTCAACCCTTAGTGACTTACAAGAAAACCACAAGTTTTATGAGGAACAGACCTAAAATATGAGTCAAAAATCGGGATATCCTGTGAAAATCTGTACAGTTGAGAAGTTTGGTTAAGAGGTATGATTTAGAGAGAGAAAGGGTGAGAGCGAGAGATTGAGAGAGACTGAGAGCGATCATGAGTGAGCATGAATGAGGAAGTGACGGTGTGTGTGAGAGATCGGGAGAGAGTGAGAGCAATGTGTGATTGATTGCATGTATGAATAAGGGAGTGACTGTGTATGTGAAAGATCGGGAGAGTGAGAGCGATTGTGTGTCAGTGAATGCATGTATGAATGAGGAAGTGAGTGTGTGTGTGTGTGTGTGTGTGTGTGTGTGTGTGTGTGTGTGTGTGTGTGTGTGTGTGTGTGTGTGTGTGTGTGTGTGTGTGTGTGTGTGCATGTGTGTTTGTCTGTGTTTGCAAACGATCAGGAGAGAGTGAGAACGATCGAGCAAGATTGTGTGTGTGTGAGAGAGTGAAGAGTGACAGCGAGCATGTGATCCCCTAGCAGCAATTAAGATGTTTGTGCATTCCTCTCAACCTCTTATAGCAAGAAATCTGGGCAAAGTTGTAAATAATGTGTGTGTGTGTGTGTGTGTGTGTGTGTGTGTGTGTGTGTGTGTGTGTGTGTGTGTGTGTGTGTGTGTGTGTAAGAGAGAGAGAGAGTTAATAGTGAAAAAGGCCCCTGGCAGCAGCAGCAGCATCAAGAGGTTTGCATATCTAACAGTCTCTGCAACATTCATTTAATTTAAACTTGTTTTGGGGAGCAAGTAAACATTTGCTAATGTAATTCGCTGTGCCACCCAACAGACACAGATCAACACATACCTGCCCAACTTAAATTTTTCTTCGTGGACTACTAAAGGAGCTCCTCTTCTTATTGTGGATATAACTCTCTCACCCCCTGCCTTGTCTATAATCTGACCGTGGACCTAACAGAATCTTTTGTCATCCAAGAAACTGCCTGAAGTTTTTGTTTTGGTTCACTCATTGAAGTAGCACTATGAATGCCGGAAACCATTAAGACTAAACCGGGACATTTCTGCATCCCAAAGACAATGGGCAGGATTCACGAAGGCTTGCACGGAGTGTAAGAGACGTGCAACACTCCATGCAAGCCTCGTGATCCAGGAACAGCCCTAAACTCCGTGTAAGAGACCAGCTAAAACGTCTCTTACACGGACTGGGCGTGGACATGCTAAATACCTCACTTGCATCCGAAAGGTATGCAAATGAGGTATATTAGCAATCCACGAAGCAGAAACCAGTCTGTGTAGGAGACGTTTTAGCTGCAGAAATGTACTCAGTTGACAACTGAGTACATTTCTGCAAAATCCACAACGGAAATATGTCAGCTCCAAAAAAAGGTTGCATATGATTCAGGCAGCATGCCAATGGCCAAATATGTGGCCATTGGCAAGATAACCCGATGCAAAACTATTAAAAATATAATTTTTTTTTCGGCGATCGCCCATGTTTAAACCCAGCGCAGCCCCGCGCAAATGGCTGCGCTGTATAAAACCATGAAAAAGAAGGTTATAGACCCACAAATGTGGGTTTCATGCAATACATGGAATGATAATGCAGGGACCAGCAGACTAAAACCAACATGGCCACCGTGTAGTGGTTGCTAAGGGGGGAAGCTGAGTCTAAGACATGTAACGAAGCATTAGTAGGCAATCTCATGTAAATGAGGGTTCGGATACTGAATCTCACAGTCACATACCAAATAAGCACAGTCTGAGTAGTGTAAGAGATACAAAAGGGGGAGGAATAGAGTAGGAGATAGGTGACATCACAGGGGGGAATGGTAGAAAGAAATGCAGTTCATTGGAGGCCAGTGTAACATGACAGATGACAGGCACAGATCATGGAAAGAGGTATGCCACTAGATAAGTCATGGAAAGTCAAGAAATGGAAGGTGTACACTGTAACCTACACCAAAGTTTCTTGCTGGCCGTGCATGCGCACGTGTGCATGCCATGAAGGGTGAGTAGGACAGTGTGCACGCGTGTAAGGCAGTCTGAGCATGTGGGAGCATGTTGGGAGATGTTTAACACTGTTTGCGCGGGTGTGCACGCGTGTAAGGCAGGCTGAGTATGTTGGAGGCTGTTGGCAGACGTGTAACAGTGTTTGCGCGGGTGTACGCATGTTTAAACCCGAATAAGTAGATTCTGAACTGTGTAAGCACGTGTGCGTGCGTGTAAGCCACTGTGAGCGTGTTTCAGATAGTATGCAAGTTGCTCCCCCCTGAGGAAGCAGAGAGGAAAAAGGAAGCAACAGAATTAATAGGAAGCTAGCAGGGATAACTGCTGAAGCTAGCAGGTGAAAACAATTAGAAGCAGGCAATTACACAGGCAGAATAGTAGCCCAGCCCAGCACTTAAAGCTCTGCAAACAGTAGTGCAGGATGTTTCCATTAAGAGACACTGCAAGACAGGAGTAAGCTAATAGAAGTGAAAACTGAAAAAGCTTCACTCAGAGCAGAAATGTTAGGGGCTGCCATAGCTGTCATAATGAGACATAGGTGACTTGCTGAGGGTGGTGACAATGCAGATGGTGCCAGACAACCCACAGTGTGGAGACGGAGAAGAGTGTATAGGCCCAGGGTCACCTACCACGGGTTACATGAGCTGGAGATAGTAGAGCGCTATAGAGTGGACAGAGAGCTCCTGCAGCAAATTGTTGAGCTGTGCAGGCCACGCCTCACACACAGAACCAACAGAGGGGAACCCATCCCAGTGGAAACCAAGGTATGTGTTGGCCTAAGAATACTAGCAACAGGTACCTTCCAGAGACCAACTGGTGATATGATGGGGATATCACAGGCATCATCCTCCAGGGTACTACACCAGTTCCTGGATGCCATGTCAGCACATGTCGGTGATCATGTATATTTCCGCAATGCCCGTGAGGTATTGGCCAGCAATATGCATCTCTTCCAGCAAATAGCGGAATACCCTGAGGTACTGGGTGCTATAGACTGCACGCACATACGCATCAAAGCACCAGCAGGTGAGCAGGGTAGGGCCTACATTAACCGCAAGGGCTTCCCCTCCATCAACTGCCAGGTCGTGTGTGATGCCCAAGGCATAATAATGAATGTGTGTGCTGGCTGCCCTGGGAGTTATCACGATTCCCACATCTGGCATTTGACGCAGCTGTACCAGACATTTGCCGATGGGGACATCCCACACGGACACCTAGTGGGGCATGCAGGTTATGCACTGGAGCCATGGCTGATGACACCCATCAGAAACGCACACACACCTGAACAGGAACGCCATAATGAGGCACACGCACAAACACGTAATGTGATAGAGCGTGTGTTTGGGATGCTCAAGTCACGGTTCCGGTGTCTGGACACATCTGGTGGAGCCTTGCAGTACACACCAACTACATGTACCCAAATTGTCATGGTATGCGCTATGCTACATAATATGATCTTGCGAAAACAGCTGCAGCAGGACCAGCATAGGGCTGGGCCAAACAGCCCCCCACCATTGCCAAGGCCATCACAGGCAGAGCGTGACTCGGAGGAGGAACAACCTGAGCCTGCCCCAGTAGGCAGAAGGAGGCGTGCCCAGTATGCCCTGGCCTTGGCAAAGAGGCAATGCATAGCACATACACTGGCACAGTAGGAACCCTGGGAATGATACCCCTCTCTGACTCACTCATATAGTAACAGGGATGCCTAACATGACACAACCTGCCCTCAAACATGTACAGGGAGTGTAGTATGTGCATCCGACAGAGGCAGGACTGCAGCACCACCTGAGGCATGATTGCCATGTGTTAAGCAATGTAACACCATCTAGTATATGCAAATATGAAGACCCTGCCTAACATCTCACCCTCACCAAGCATGATGCCACACTATGAAGACAAGAAGATCAAGTACAATAATTGGCTGAAGTAATGCAGTCAGTCAAAGGGGAGCCAATGTGTTACAGGCTGGGAAGATATGCAGAGTTTGACATGATGCACCACCTGCTAGGGGTGGCATGCACCTATCATGCCATGCCCCATGGATACTGGCAAAGGCTGTCAGTACCCACAGCATGCCCTGAATAGGTAAGTCTCAAAACACAAACCCAACCTCATAGGTTCTACAAGGGATAGGAACCTAGATGTAATACTACCCCATGACAGATGTACAAACAGCAAGATGTGTGCAGTGTAAACGCACACAGTAAGGAGAATGTAGGTACCAGTCCTGTAATAGAGAACTGGGCAAGGCTCACAGCAGCACCCTAACACTACCAGGTCACACCTCATACTGTGCTGTACAGCCGCAAAACATGGAACAAGCTACAAAAGGAGGGTGACTAGCAAGAAATGGCAAGGATAACCACACCCCCATGTTGGTACCACAACAAGAAGCAGCATGGAATATCCATGGTCAAATACCAATGGCTAAAACTGCCTCGCAGTATATAGCCTGCTGCAGACCACTGTCCTAATACCAGGAACAGCACCTGGCCTATGTCAGAATACATGAATATATCAAGCCCCCCAAACCACATTATATTGCTCGACTGAAAATACCCAGACATACACCGGTAGCATTGTACTAGCACCAACACAGTAGAAGAAAATTATCCAGATTCCATAAACCAAAATGCCCAGGAACAATGTACTACCCCCACAAGAGGGGTAAGCATACTGGATGTGATAATCAGCAACATGTGTACTGGATGGCAAGATGAGAAGGGTACCCCTCACTGGTAAGACCAGACCATAGAGTAAGCACACTGGATATACACACCCTGACCCCAGTCCCTGGCCAGAATACCACAGTGAAAAACATGTGTAAAGTATAGGTTGCAGCCCTCAAAACCGATGTTGAATCCACAAAAGGCCCTGTGCAAGTGCAGAATATGGGACACACCACAGAACATGTTATACAGGCATTCCATGAACACAGCCAGGAATGCTTGGAGTATGCAATCACAAATAACAACAACACACAATGCCATACACGCAGACATCTGGCATGCTGGGCTCCAGCCATTACCAAACCATGCAAGAGAATGAGGAAGATACCACATGATAGAGCAAACATAAAAAGGGAAGTAATCACTGACCAGTAGTATGGCAACAACATATGTCCACACATACAATCCACTAAGTCTAGCCACAACAAGTATAACCTATGAATCCAAAGGCAATGTGATGCCAGTACCAAGTACACAGACAACCACAACACCCCCGAATAAATACAAACATATGTGATAGATGCATCCATGTATCCAAAGCAGAGGTTGAGCTCCAACAAGTCAGTACTGTCAACACTAGTCAGGAGGAGAAGGTAACCACATACACCACAAACCCAGTCCCACATAGACCTACCACAACTGTAAACCAAACACATAAACACAGACAAATATTCCCGGAGGCCTTAATTACAAACACACCACACCAACAGATGCCTCCAAAGTAGATCACAAGCAACCACAACCTTCAAACATAGCACATGCAACGAATAGTACGCAAAGCTGGTGTGCCAAACAGTCACAGGCCCGAAGGAGAAACAAATGCCTAATACAGTAGTAATAGGAGTCTGTATAGGCAGAAACACAGCTGTCCCACTCACCAGACTGAACAAGGGAAAGGGTAGAGTAAGCTGCTTGTAGGTAGCCACAAAATGCCACTTAACACAAGTACGCAGGTCACCCCAAAGCAAGCAGAAATATGATGCACTCAATGTCCATGCTGGTGTGAATTACCTGAGATGTACCTCCCTGGTCAACAACAAATGAGACATGGATGGTCCCTCCGAGTATGTACCCCAGGGCGGGATGACACTGGCTGTGTGCAGCATCCAACCCTCACTAAGAATGATGCCACAGTACAAACACAGAATGCTCATGTTTAACAGCTGGCACAGTTACAGCTGTCAGTCCAAGAGGGTGTAATGTGTGTCTGCTTGAGATGTCAAGCATGACAAGCCATGCTGCTGTTACAGGGGTGGCTGTCAGCTGTTACCCGTGTGCGTCTGGATACTGGATAAGGCCGTTGCCGCCTCCATAGAGATGTATGTAGGATAGGCCAAAAAGACTACCCACCACCCTAGAAAACATAAGTGGTAGGAAACATAAGGGTAATGCTGACCAATGCCAGATGTGTAAACTGCAATATGCATGCCCCTGAGGCACTTCCCATTATGGAGAACATTGATGCCTGTCCAGTGACAGAAGCCTGCTGCAGGCCTAGTGATACCACACCAGCACTACTAGGTTATACCACATACCATGTGTTATGGCCCCAACACCTGCACCAAGACATCAAAGGAGGGGGAGTATCCATATACAGCACAGACACCCATATAGCCAGGTAACTGACAATGCACAAAGCAGCGGACACCACCCATGTGCACATAACTGTAGTCAAAACTGCTGTACAGTCTGTAGCATGCGACAGACCACACTCTCACACACAAGAACCCCACCCAGACATCCGAAGACACTGGACAGTATGGATGTCCCACCAAATACCAGACAAGGTACACAAAGTACCACATAGGTGTCAAACCATTATGTATGCAAGGAGTCATCAGGGACCTAGGGACACATGTCGACATTAATCTGTCATGTGACAGCCACAATGCCAATGTGGCTATGAAGACTGTTGATACTGGACACCGTATCATGAAAGGATTCACACCAACATCAACAGAGGTCACTGTGCCACTGTACTGTTCCCTTATCAGACCCATAATCTAGTACAATGACTCATATGGGATGTACCATACGTGACACCTGCAGCGGTTGGGAAGACCTCATAGTTACCCCACCAACAGGATAAAGGGTGCGAAATATATGTCATATGCTGCCTGGCTGTAGACACCCCAGCTGACTGCAGTCACACACTGCCTACACAGTGGCATTGTATGTCTGTTGTACCAGGCCATGTCCAACACAGGAGTAATGGACATGCTACACCACAGGAAATCAAAGCCATTGGAGCTGTGAGAGTCACAGATGTCAACCTCAACACATAATGAAATAAGATGTGCTGGAGGGACAGATACATAACCCATAGGCTCCCCACACCCAGAAACAGGATCCCAATCCATGGTAGGCAGAGCCCCTCACTGACACCCCTCAACAGGAATATTGCCAAGTGGATGGATGACTGTACATGTATACTGGGGGTCCCCACTGTGTCACGACCAGACAGAGGCACAGTGAAGAACCTCATAAATGGCCATAATTGAACATAGCAAGGGGTGGCGAAAGACACACACACTCTAGCTAGGCTTACCAATGGCCTAGGGTGTCTAACCTACTATGAACCCATGAACCTATGAAGATACAACACGTACAGGACACTAAGGATAATAACAAGGCTTACCCAACTGATGGTAGGAACCATGTTGGGCATCCACAGATGTGCTCCGAATCACACAGATATTACAAACAACATACCAAACACACACACATATTGCTAACATACAACCTGTCAGGTGCAGTGCAAACACCCCCCCCCCGAGTGCAAAATACCTATCCCAGCAGATGGTCCCCTGACATTGCAGATGCTGAGGTAACAGCCATCATCTGCAAAGCAGAACACACAGCAGCAAAGGTATGTGATGGTGTCCTGTGCTGAGGCCAACATGGACCCCAAGAGTAATGGAATGCAAAATCACACTACTGGCCAATGTCAGCCTTACCACAGGGTATGTACCCAAAGAGCAGTGTACAACAACAGTGGTCCATCACAACAAAGGTGTTGTCTGAATGGATACTCCAAACTACCACCCCAGGATCCTGACAAGCTTGTTCTGCACAGCTATGGAAAGGATCAGTATGTACCGCAGACAGAAGGCTAATGTGGACCTACTGATACCGGACCCTACACACTGTGGCTGTTGTAACTGCAGAACCGGCCCCTAAACATGTCTGACCCATTTGAAGCAGTCATTAAAGTCATTGATGAGGGCTATGTGGTCCACACAGCGTAGCTGGACCGTGCACATGCTTCTAGACGATACCGTACGTGTTCAGTATGGATATGTTCACCAGCTTAAATATACACCCCTATGTCAGTAGAGGGGTTGCAAAGCAGACCAAGGACAAAACTGACATGGTCAGACACGCTGCATCCATGTCAGACTACAAAGCGGATATGAGTGGCATCCCACAAGGCCTGGTCTTGCCCCCCCACCCCCGTTCTGTATACATGTCCCATAGGTATAGGCCAACATGGAAGGACTGTGACTGAGCATGTATGCAGAGGAGTACAAACAGCCCACCGTATCTGACCCCCAGCTGACACAAGCAACCCACAAAAGGGCCACCTACAAACAGACAACTGTAGCCATAGCCATGTCAGCAAGCTAATCGCAGAACTGTGTATAGACAACCACTGTGGATATACAGTAAGTGCCCACAAATTACCACACAAGTGTTAACCCATGAGGCACCTAACATGTAATGTGAGACCTGGGTACAAAAGGTGATAAATAACCTGCACTGGACAAACATGTGTCTGTAGTGTTTGCAGAAACATGTACCATATACCCACCCAAACATGAAGGCTGGCAGATGTAGATAAGGGGAACTCACTCTGGCTCTGCAGCCATCCTCCATCAGCATCACAACTGACTACAATAGCCCCTGTGGGATATACTGCAGCAGACACCTCCAACAACTGTAAAGTCCACAACAGTACCCCACCAGGGGTAGCAAAGAGCCTGAACAGATGCCATGTGTTGCCTGAGTAAACAAACTGCAGCCCCACACACTGCCATCCTTCCTGACTACAGGAAAGCTGTGCCTGATGTATGATGCCATGTCCAACCTGGAATGAATGAACGTGTTGCACCTTGTACAATCTGAATGGCAGTGAGCTATGCACATGAGAGACCTGAACCCCAGCACTGACATACATAGGACAAGCTGTACAGAATGATCCATAACACAGAAGGCACCCCCACACTTCAGTAAACTCCTGGTACAGGTCAGCCAGAGTGCCACATATCGACACCCCTCAAGAGGCATCCTGATGAGTGTATGGGAGATGGTAGGCTACCCTGGGTATCACTGTTATGTCAGAGGTAGACAGAGGCACAGTATACCAACCATGACATATGTAATGGCAGACTCCAGTTAGAATGTGTGTCGAAGGACAAACACACCCTGTTACTACCATCAGAAATGGCCTACCGAACATCGCTAGTGTTTGCCAATGTCCACCCATGTTGTGGAATACACTAGCAATGTTGGACGAGCCTGGTGTAGGTAGTCCATATCTGAACATATTGCAACATGGTCATATGTGCACAACTGGCCCCTACACAGTCTGTCGTGCTCATTATGAAGATGTCAAGCAGTGATAGGACTAAAGCCCAGGATACTGTCCACTACAGTGAAATACCGAACCAGTACACTATACGGTACTACAGTGTTAGGTCATTATGAAAGTATGTTGAGAACTGTCTGCAAAGTATCCCATGCAATTCCTGCAGGCACAGTATAATCCCTGTTGTGGCAGACACAAAGCAGTTGGCCAGTTAGTACACAACATGACACCCAGCACACAATCATAAACGTGTGATAATGTCGAAGGTCACACACACACAAATATGTGTTGGACTTCAGAGTACAACATATGGAAAGCTCACACTGGGCATGCTCGCACACTTTGATAAATGAGGCATATGTCAGACAACATGCCATGGAAAGGCTGAACTGGGCATGCTCACACACTTAGGCCATATCTCCATGTAGCAGTTGGCCACACATATCTGGTATTTATGCGTGTCAGTCCAGGAACCAACCACAACACAGCAATCAGCCCAGTGCACACAGTAAATGACCACAGAGACATAAGTGATATAGTGGATCGCCGTCATATGCAAACATCTGCCACAGATACACAAGTTGGTCATAGGAACAGGGAATGCTATGGCAATAAAGACCTGCAAACAGTAGAACAACACAACAAATATTGTGCATCCAACAATTGAACATATGGGTGTAGAGGTCAATACTAGGCTTCTTGCCCCAGGGAATGGCAGCTCAGCCAGAGTGTGCTTGGCATCTGCATCCCCAGGATAGTAGGCTACCGTGCCACTGTAAAGTAGGTCACAGAAGGCGACATGTGAGGCTAGTGAGCTGTGCCTCTGTCAAGCAGGGGCACCGTGGAGGTCTCAGGAATTGAATGTGCTAAGCCACAGCCATGTTGTCGGTGTGTGCTGTGAGCGGGTTGCTGAGGATCTCTGACAGTAGTTGTCCGTCAATAACAGACTGAGGGGAGCCCTATCTGCATTCTCTGGACGATTCCACTGTCAACACTGTGTTGTAATGAGTATGTGTGAATGAAGTGCCGTGCTGGAACCGTCCACAGATGTCCTCCCTCTGTGGGCTACAGCTCTGCAATGTATTAGGTCACTCTGTCTGTTGAACGGCGCATATATGGCCGGTGTACAGCTGACAGGTATCTTGTTGTGGAGCAGTCATGGGTATATGTGGGATAGCATGACCAATGCAAACTGTACACATGCTCATAGGATGCAAGTGTCAAGGATTATGCTGAGTGGCCAGTATAGTCCTCCAGCATGGGTCCTCTGAAGTCATCCACCCCAGTCTACACAAGTGTAGAGTCTGCTTGTGCTAAACACAGTTTGTATGCAGTGACAACCTTGCCTGAGGGTGGAGATGAGATATGGATGTCCAGGGAAAGGTGGACATGGGCAGATATCAACAATGGTGGTCTACCTCTGGTGTGGAACAGTGAGTACCCACATTGCAGATGGACAGGTGCAATATGTATTCACCCATGTGGCTGTGGTGTGTGGTTCTGCCATAGCACATGGACCCACAAATTGTAGTGACGGTAGGGTAAAGTGGTAGAGGCCTGAGTAGTTCTCACACACAATATGCCTGTACCTGATGTTAACAACTGGAATGGTGTATGTGAATACCTGCATATCCTGGCACTGTTCCCAGGGAAGCTAAGTGTGTGTCCTGGATGTGAGTGTGGTGTTCTGGACTGGTTGTGTTGTGTGTTACAGGTCCTGTGGTCCAAAAGCATGGTATAGAACATAACCTGCCAGTGCGATGTGCATATCTGACCCTGACGTAGGTAGCTGCAAATGCATATATATGCTATCCCCCACCTGACAGGTAGTACTACATCTACATACCTCTGTGGAAATAAAGATGTCAGCACCCTAGAAATACTACAGGTGCAGAACAGACGCCCAGTAATTCTGATAGTGCGCTCTGCTAATGCGTTGCTCTCAAGTGTCGTATTAAAGTTAGGCAGGGGTTCGAATCCTGCAAATGCTCAGTGTGTGTGTGTGGGTGAGTGGGGTTTGTGTGTATGAAAGGCTGTGAGAGGGAAATGTCCCTTTTGGCAACTGGGAGAACACACTACAGGATGCACACTCCCCTTTCTAAACACAGATGATGTCAGCACCCTATAAGTACAGCAGGAGAAAGGAAACCTCCCAGTAATGTGAATAACGCACTCTGCTAATGTGTCCATCTCGAGTGTCATAACATAGTTAGGTAGTGGTTTGAATCCTGCAAGTGTGTGTGTTTGAATGAGGGGTGTCACTGTGTGTGTGCAAATATGTGTGAGGGAAATGTCCCTTTTGGCAACTGGGAGAACACACTACAGGATGCACACTCCCCTTTCTAAACACAGATGATGTCAGCACCCTATAAGTACAGCAGGAGAAGGGAAGCCTCCCAGTAATGTGAATAGCGCGCTCTGCTAATGCATCCATCTCAAGTGTCATAACATAGGTAGGGATTTGAATCCTGCAAATGGCAAGTGTGTGTGTTTGGATGAGGGGGGTTATTGTGTGTGTGCAAATATGTATGAGGGAAATGTTCCTTTTGGCAACTGGGAGAACACACTACAGGATGCACACTCCACTTTCTAAACACAAATGATGTCAGCACCCTATAAGTACAGCAGGAGAAGCGAAGCCTCCCAGTAATGCAAATAGCGCGCTCTGCTAATGCATCCGTCTCGAGTGTCATAACATAGTTAGGTAGTGGTTTGAATTCTGCAAATGGCAAGTGTGCGTGTTTGAATGAGGGGGGGTTATTGTGTGTGTGCAAATATGTGTGAGGGAAATGTCCCTTTTGGCAACTGGGAGAACACACTACAGGATGCACACTCCCCTTTCTAAACACAGATGATGTCAGCACCCTATAAGTACAGCAAGAGAAGGGAAGCCTCCCAGTAATGCGAATAGCGTGCTCTGCTAATGCATCTGTCTCAAGTGTCATAACATAGTTAGGTAGTGGTTTGAATCCTGCAAATGGCAAGTGTGTGTGTTTGGATGAAGGGGGTTATTGTGTGTGTGCAAATATGTATGAGAAAAATGTTCCTTTTGGCAACTGGGAGAACACACTGCAGGATGCACACTCCCCTTTCTAAACACAGATGATGTCAGCACCCTATAAGTACAGCAGGAGAAAGGAAGCCTTCCAGTAATGCGAAAAGCACACTCTGCTAATGCATCCGTCTCAAGTGTCATAACATAGTTAAGTAGTGGTTTGAATCCTGCAAGTGTGTGTGTTTGGATGAGGGGGGTTATTGTGTGTGTGCGAATATAAATGAGGGAAGTGCCCCTTTTGGCAACTGGGAGAACACACTACAGGATGCACACTCCCCTTTCTAAACACAGATGATGTCAGCACCCTATAAGTACAGCAGGAGAAGGAAAGCCTCCCAATAATGTGAATAGCGCACTCTGCTAATGCGTTTCCCCTGCGTATTGTAATGTAGTTAGGTAGGAGTTTGAAACCTGTAAATGACATGTGTGTGTATTTGCATGTGGGGAGTTTGTGTGTGTGTATTTCCGTATGAAAAACATGTTAGTTTTGGCAATCAGGAGATCACACTACCTGATGCACATTACCCTTTCAAAATACTGATGTTGTCAGCACCCTATAAGTATAGCCAGAGAAGGTGAACTATCTAGTAAACCAAATAGTGCGCTTTGCTAATGTGTCCCTCTCACGTGTCATGACTTAGTTAGGTAGGGGAATGAATCCTGCAAGTGTGCATGCGTGTGGGGGTAGTAGGGTGTGTGTAAATGCAAGTGTGAGGGAACAGATCCTTTTGGCAAATACTACAATACACCAGATGCTGCATACTCCCCCAGTAAACACAGGGGATGTCACCACACTATCAGCACAGCCAAACAGGGCTAGTTGGCTAGTAATGCCAATAGTGTGCTCTGCTACTGTGTCTATTACCATTGTCAGAGTACAGATAGGTATGTTTTGGTAACCCACAACTGTCACGTGTGGTTGTGTCACACAGTATGACCTTATGTGGGTGTTTGTACATAACAATGCATGCCATTGCCTAAACCAGCAATGGCATTGCACACATGATGTATGTGTGTGACACATACACATAAATACCTGTGACCTGTAGTAGTTGCCATGTCTGACACATGCTTCGTGTGGATAAATGGTATTAGCAATGTATATCAATTTGACTGTGTCTTACTGTGCAGGGTCCGCATGTGGTATGTCCCTATACAGTGTGGGTGTCTATGGTGAAAGACCTACAGCAGGGGATACACATCTGGTCTGGGCCATATAGTGTACATGTAGTCGATGTACAGGTGCTGCATGTTCCCACCTGTTGTGGTAGTGGTAACATGTCATTCCACTGCAATTCGGTGACCACATGCTGTGAACTCTTCAACTAGAGTGTTGTAGCTACAGTAATGCTCACACACAATGTTTGGCAGTACGGCCTTATAAACACAGTTCATGAGACTGTCATATTGCCGGTGTTGTTATGGAGGATAGGTGGTCTTCCTGTGTATGTGAGGGTTGTGTGTGCCAGGCTATGAACCAGATGGCAGTCCGACACACTGTCAGCTGCACATGAGTAGGCCCTGATGGTTTGTGCTGTGCCAACAACCTGGAGGTGTGTGTATCTGTGTTACCTTGGGATACCACCCCCCTATCCATGTGTGTTACATGTGTAGGGGACGACAGGCATGGTATGGGGCATAACCTGTCAGTGATGGGTAACACCTGTGAGCCATGAATCATGAATCTGGTACTGCACAGACATTGCAGTTCACCGTGCTGAGGGCAGTGTCTGGTGCATGCATCTTCCGGTGTACACTGCTGTTGTTGTGTAGCAGCACTGTTAGTGTCCTAACCTGTGTGATACCCATGGAGGTCGCTATGTAAACCATGTCCTGCAGCATAAGGCAGTATGTGTGTACCAAGGAGCCTTGCCATTATACATCGGGCCATGGGTGTCACGTGCAAGATGACCCGTGCACATCATTGTGGCTTCCCTAGCATGTAAGCACACGTTGACAGCCAGTGGATACCCTATGAATGACAGTGGGGACTGAGCATAATGTAGACATACAACACCCTTCCCACATATAGTGGTAGAATACCTGGTGAGGGTATGTTGGCAACCAACATCAGGCTCATACTGGCCTGTGCCACATGCTGAGAGATCCATTCTATGTTCCCTATCATGTAGTCCAGGGAGGTATGTCTCAGGCAGCCACACTGGCATGGTCAATGAGTGAGTCATATCTGTCCATGCCTCTGACTGACCTGTATGCATGTATGCTGTGGTGGACCATAGTGCCCCTGAGTCATATCACTGTGACCTTCACCAGATACAGCCTGTTGAGTGGGACCCCAGTGCAGCACACATGACAGGTACCTGACACGTCTGTAGCAGGTGTGTTGTGTAGCCCTACAGGCTGTGAGTGTGTGGCACAGGGGATGTGCGTGCCATGTGTGGCATGTGCTCTGTTCCGACGGAACATATGCCTGTGTGCCAGCTGCGGAGGTGTGTGATGCCCAGGCAGGCTGCTAGTCTGAGTCCCCACGTATGCCCCAGTGTGTTCAGCATGCTGTCAGTGTGTGTCAATGTCTGACTGGTATTGTCGTCACTGTAATATATTGTATTGATTTATTTATTTATCCTACATCTGTTGACTGGGATAGCCCAACTGGATGCATGTCCATTTCCAGGGGAGGCCCGTGGAGACAAGCTACAAGGGTAGCAGATACAGCATTACATAATACTAGCATTACATATTACAAACAGATTATTTACAGAGATTACATAAGTAAGCAAGTCAAACATGTTCCACAGGTTAATGTTAGACCTGAGCACAAGCCAGGATTAAATTAAAATTACACAGTAAAGTGGTTCACAGAAGTTACACATTCGAGTTAGCCAGGCTTGATACATTGACATAGCCAGTTAAGTGACAAATGTTGTTTGAGTCTACTGTTAAATTGACCTAAGGTGGACAGTAGGGTAATATCAGCTGGAAGTGAGTTCCAGGATCTACTTACAGGGTTTGCAAAGAGAGAATCACCGGCTGTGTTATTAAACTTGCTAGTCTGAAGTAGTACTTTGTTAGAGGATCGAAGTGGTCTAGGATTGTTATAGGGGGTGATAATATTTGAAGTGCAGGAGTATTGTCTGGATTATAGAGGATTTTATAGGCCATAATCAGTTGGTTATACTGTATTAGGCTGGGTATTGCAAGCCAACCAAGCTGATTTAGATTGATGCAATGATGTGTCCTAAAAGGCGGGCCAGTGGCAAACCAGGCAATGTGGTTGTAGCAAATCGAGTGTTTGTTAAGGACAGCCTTGTTCATATTCGAGAGTAGAGGGGATGCATACAGAAGGGTTGAAACAAGGTGTGAGCGTGCTATGGCACCTTTAGCTGGAGGGGCTAGGAAGGCTTTAATTCTGTAAAGTGACCCTAGTTTTCTATTGATGGCTTTGCTAATCTGGTTAACATGTATGTCACATATGAGATTATTGTCTATGATGACACCTAATAGTTTTGGAGATGGGTCAGGGGAGATTATTGTGCCATCAGTTGATGTTATGGTAACGGTGAAAGTGGTAGACCTATGTGTTGATGAAATAACAGCAGTTTAGTTTGATTGGGATTTAGGATCAGACGATGTTCAGAAAGCCAGTTTGCTATTGTATTAAAGGTGGTCTGGGTAGCTGACCATAACTCTACTGGAGATGTGGCTGAGCAGATCAGAGTAGAGTATACAGCATATTGGATACAGCTGACTTTTGGGATGACAGTATAACGGTCGTTAATGAAGATGGAGGACAGCAAGGGCCCTAGTATAGAGCCTTGTGGTACTCTGAGGGTGTTAGGTAGAAGGTTAGAGAGTTTGTTCTGCCAGAGGCCAGCCTGCCATTGACCATGCAGGTAGGACTGACACCATTGGAAGGCTCCAGTATCTAGACAGTCTTTGCAGGGTGTGGAGTACAAGTTGGTGATCAACCATATCGTATGCCTTTGAATTATCCAAAAAGAGGGCTGTTGATATATAATTATTGTTGCAAGTATGGCTTATGGTGTTAGTAAAGGCTAGGAGGCCTGACGTAGTGCTGTGATGAGGATGTAAGCCATGCTGAGTGTCTGCCATAATGTGAGTTTGGATTAGGTGGTGCATGACTTGTCTATGACGAAAGTTTCCATAATCTCTGCAAGTGGAGAGAGTATAGCTATTGGCCTATAATTGGGGCCTTCAGTAGAGCTGCCTCCTGTGTGAAGTGGGATTACATGACATTTTCCAGATGGTGGGAAAGTTAGATTCTAACATGGTTCCTTTGATTACCTTTGAGACGGGGTAAGCAATAGCATCATCTGGTTTTGATAGGTACTCGTCAGGGAGTTGATCAGCAGAAAGTGTAGTGGGTTTCACTGTTACAATCAAGGTACGGAGAAGTGAAGTGGCGACTGGTTGGCAGCTGGACGCAAGCAGTTTTCTAGGGGTGCTGCTTTCAGGACCAGGGGAGCTAGGAGGTAGATGGCTAGCTAGGGCCTGAAATGTCTCAGTAAAGGACTGGTCAAAACTATCAGGAACATCTTCAGGGGTATTATCAATAGTAGCAGCAGGGATTGGGGTTGACGTTTGTCCTGGGCGTAGTATATATGACATGCCACCTGACAGGGTATGGCATTACTGGGTTCAGAGAGACCAGTCCCCAGATTGGCTGTGTGGTGGCATCCCACACATGTGTTGTACGTTCCTGGCCAAGGGTGATGGCTGACTGCATACATGTGGCAGCTGTGACAATGACACATGACTCACATAAACCACGACTGGACCATAGAGGCGATTCACAGGTTACCTTTGCACATGCCACCCTAGTAGTGTGATTGCCATGGTGAGTACCAACACATAGGGCCAATGGGGAACAACATACTGAAGGTGTGTATGTGTGGGTGGACTGCTACTGTTTCATAGCACTGACATATATGACTGCACACGTGGGTAAATGCCAGGTAAGACATGTGCAATGTGTCACAGGCAACGTACATGCGTACAGGACAGACAGTGACGTTCTGTCATGTGTAAAGTTGACATACATATATGCGCTATGCAGATGTCACTAGCAGTCTACAGAAGCACTGTAACTCTGCATTGCAGGTGTAAGCAGTGTTCCAGGGGACCCCAAGCGAACATGCATGCAAACAAAGCTACAGTAAACAGGGCTGGAAGTAGTGCATTATACAACAAAGAAGGGGTAACAATAACAGTAAGTAACAATGCAAATATGTAGGCACTATCAACATGTACCCAGGAATACGCAGCACAGATGCCCATGGTAGAACCGATATTATGTCATACTTATTTGTGATTTGGATAACATTGGTACTGCACACATATCTACATGTGCGAACATCCACATGGCATAGTCGTTGTGGGCAACTTGACACCATTACTGTACATGTCCACCATTGCATATCACTACTTGCGTTAGCTTTCCCCCTGTGCTACCCATGTATGCGGCTATCTGTTGACAACCTTACCACCGGCATGCAATTATGTACAGCTGTTATACTTTGGTATGTACTATGGGTGCAGATAACAATTCAGGACATTCATACAGTTACTACAGCAGGCATGCTGGGATAAACACACAGTCATAGCAGCACACTGTACTGTTACCAACATGATACTACTAATACACATTTATGTAGTCACCCTGTGCATCAGCAACGTGTTTACCTGTTCCCGCAATGATGTTGGAGATTGCAGGAGGTGGCACAGTGTCATCATATGCACAGGGTGTGGATTAGGTATGCCTGAGTCAGCCACTGATACCACCAATTGACATGTGTGTGTATGTGTGTTGGTGTGGGGCAGCAGTACAGGGTGGGGCAGTGTTGGTGCAGTGTGTGCGTGTATGTGGTTGCCCTAAGTGTTAACATTTCGCATGTGTGTATGCACGCACACAGTTCCACCTCATGGCTGCCATATACAGGGGTTTGTGGACAGCCACAAACTGCACCTGGCAGGCCATACAGATCAGTGTCTGTGTGCACGGACACGGTACCTGTGCCTGGCAGGGGTGCTACGGACCGTATCCAGTACAAGGCCGGACTGGGTACTGTCATCAGAAGCGGGGGTGTGTTGACTGGACACATGTCCCTGTTGGGACTGTCCAGAGCCATGTGCACGTGGTCTCCTGGGGTGTTCCGATGACAGCAGAGACCCAGCATTGCTGGGGCTGCTGCTGGCACTATGGGGGTGTGCGCGAGCCTGTTGTCGTCCGCACCGACTGCCAGCTGCTGCTGCTGCTGCCGGCATACGACGCGTCGGCCATAACGCCCAACATTGCCCTGGCTCATGGACATCTGGTTGTGGAACTGCTGTAATATGTCCCCACAACGTCTGTCTATGACATCGGTGAAGTTATGGATAGCATCTGCAATGTCACGCATACTGTCTGTCATGGCTGTGTGACATGCTCTGAGCTCCCTCAGACCCTGTCTGGTGTACCTTTCCATACGTGACTGAGCCTGCATGACAGTCCGAAACATAGCTGAGGTTGACAGACCTCTTTGGGCACGTCGGCCAGAGGCAGTATGCCCACGGATGCTCCCACGAGAACCCATGGGCAACTGTCTGTGTGGTACCATCGGAGGACCCTGCCCATGGCTGCTGTGTGGGGACGCATGTTCCACAGGTACCACATTACCCTGGTCTACGCCCGCTGTATCCTGTCCATCACCTAGGGACAATAATGACAAAGGATGTACAGGCAGGATGACTGTGCGCAATGATGGGGTTGACAGCTGTGTACTGTCAATTGGCTGACCAATGGCAGACCCTGACACACCTTCCTGTACCATTACACAAATATCATCATTACCAGTAGCCGTGGCACAGGATTCAGGTTCCCTGCTGCAGGTCACCAGAGCAGCCCCAGAACCTGTGGGATGAAGACAGGAAACACAGTTTACAGTCTCCAGACATTGTTACCAGTGATGCACTTATACACACATGCACACATGCACACATGGACACATGCACACAGGCACACATGCACACATGCACACATGCACACAGGCACACATGCACACATGCACACGTGGACACATGCACACGTGGACACATGCACACATGCACACGTGGACACATGCACACATGGACACATGCACACGTGTTCACATGCACACATGGGCACATGCACACATGCACACATGGTCACGTGTACACATGCATACATGCACACATGCACACATGCACACGTGGACACAGGCACACATGCACACATGCACATGTGGACACAGGCACACATGCACAGATGCACACGTGGACACAGGCACACCTGCACACATGCACACATGGGCACAGGCACACCTGCACACATGCACACATGCACACCCCGCAGTATACACACAGAGCACTACTGAGTTACACTACTGTTACTAGCATTATCAGGACTATTATAGGTTATGTTAAACACACTCACCAGCATGGATGGCCTGTCTCGCTGTAACCCTGGAGGGACCTGCAGAAATGATGAGATTAATGTCAGTGGGCACATCTGTGCCATTGATATTGCATATGATACAGTGTACAGAACAGTCAGGTGTACATATGGCATATTACCTGCACGCTCCATGTTGTGCTGCTGTGTGGAACCAGCCTCCATCATAATGCAGGTGTACTGCTGTTGGTGTTCCGGGGCTGAAGCCACAACACTTAGGAGTAGCCCCTCCAGTCTGGTGAGGGGGGGATGTGTGGCCACCCCACCTCCTGTGGCGACCTGTTGCCTGTGGATATCTGATGCACGCTGCCGGACACTTTGGATTAAATCACTGCAGTGATGTCATACCTGCTCATATGTCCTGTTATGCGTGCCAATGTCATTTACCCTACGGACAAGGTCTTGCCACAGTGCGGCCCTCTCCTGCTGATTCTGACTGGTGCGGGAAAACAGGATGTCATACTCCCCCACAAGGCTCTGGTGGATCTCCTCATCTTCCGCCACAGAGTAGGTGGGGTTACGCTGTCGTGCCATCTCCCTGGAAGAGAACACAGACAGGATATCAGCAGACCATGTCAGCAATATATGGCACACATACTATACATGATACTCATGTGTAGTGATATACTACTACTCCCATATGTTGCATGTGTGTGTCGTGGTGGATACACAGGTACATGGCCAGATATCAGTGCTCAGCCAACACCTGTGCAACAATACCTGCCACATTCCACACAACATAGTAGCATGCCCCATCGGTCAGCACACACTGACAGGTGCAATGCACAAACTCCCTCTGGGGGTTCATCCCAAGGTACTGTATGTGGGGCACTGTCCACTACTGTGATGTGGACAGACGTTACTCGGCCTGGATATACATATCCCACCACCACCACCAGCACAGTAGACTACTTTGATATGTATGTGATTAGACAGTTATTCACTTGCTGGGACTGAGATGGTATCCATGCAGCACACTGGGCCAGTGGAAGCCACAAGCCACACTGCTGACCCCTTTGCAAATGCTTACCATGGACATGCCACGGATTGCATGATACTTGCACACACATGTCTAACCCAGACCCTATGCACAAAGGTTAGGCATCCTGTCCGGTGGACCCCAGACAAAGGCAGATTGTATAACAATAGCAGGAGGCTACTGCAGGACAGAGCACATTCACATTAAGGGTAGGCATCTGTGGTCAGCACTGGTACTACACTACGGTCCGTCATAACAGCCACGGCCTACTCTGGGAGGGAAATGGACACAAACACTATGGATGACCACAAGGCCTTCTTCAGTTATGTTACACATATGGACCACATGCCTCAGATATGCTCTGTGTTAATCCACACCTACTTAACATTCACCAAACACATGGATATTGGCAACAATCCTGCAGACATGTTCGGTGCACATATCCCCCCTCCTTCTCCCCCACCTTTGAAATATTTATCCCAGCTGGATGTAACCTCCCTATCATCTCACATGTCCAGGTGAGGGCCGCCCTCAGCAGAGGAGAACACACAGCATCACTGTGACCTCGTGGTCCCCCTGGATGTGTGCTACCGGCACTCTGAGAGGACATACCACCGCATGTAACACTGATAGTTTATCTTGGCCGTGCTACAGGATATGTACCTGGACAGTGGCATACAGCAACAGTGGTCCCACACCACTAAGGGTGCACCTCGAATGACCCTGGGAATTACCACATCATATGCATAACGGGCCTGGTCTGCTAAGCTATGGAATTATGCAGTATGGGATGCATATGCAGTGACATCAGGTAGCTGCAGACACTTGTTCCCAGCCAGTGTGCCTTTGGGATGGGCTGATCCTGACTTTTGAGCCTGGCTGACATTTCAAAGCAGTCACTACAGCCATTGCTGGGCCAAGCACAGACACATGCTGCCAGGATCCTGGCCTATGACTGATTGACATGTGATGTATGGTCATCCCCTTTTGGTGGAACTACGTACACACAACATATCACATGGACATATCTATGGATACAGACCTATGACACATTTGGAGGGTTCACAGTATGCACACTATTAACCTGCTACTTTGCATTACCTCTGTTTGTCACAGCTGGTTGCGGTACCACAGCTTCTGCTTGCTGCTGCTACTGTCAGTGCTGACAGCTTCGGGTTACAGAGTCACAGTGTCTGGTTTTTTTTTTTTTTTTGCTCTCTCTCTCTCTCTCTCTCTCTCTCTCTCACTTTTTGCTCTCCCTCTGTCTGCTTACAGACAATGCAATGAATGTATTGCATGTGGGGAGTGTTAGCACTGGATGCTTTTGTAGGTATCTGCATAGGTCCATGTGATGGCCTCTGCACCAATTGTAAGCCAGCATTTGCTAATTGCATACAGCCAGTTGTGTACTGATTGCAGTTCTCACTGTGATTTCAGGTCAGTGCTATAAAAGGGTATGTGGGATAGGCGTTGCCCTTTCAGATTGTGAGGGCGGAGACCATGCTGGTATGCTGTGGACAGTGTTCTGTGACTGTAAAGGTTAGTATCTCTCTCATGCTTCAGGCTGTGTTGTATATTCACAATTCTCCATTCCTCTCTCATGTTCCCTGTAGCAAGTGTGTATGCACATTGACTCCTACAACTATATATAGATATATTTATATATATATATATATATATATATATATATATGTACATATGCATACATATATCTATGTACTTTAACTTACCTTATTATCTACAAGTTGCCAACTAGCATGGCTGTTTCTGTTCACACACTACTATTATGGAAATCCAGTAGTTTTGACATTTATTTTAAATGACATGCTTTCTGTACTACACATCCTATATTCCCTTTACATTCATCCCTACTATTACATGTTATATTTATTTTAGCACAATGTTTTTGTATAAGAGTCATGGCTTAGTGGTAGGTCGTACAGACTAGTGTTTCCAAGGTCCTGGGTTCGGGACTGACAGTGGGATTTTATTTTTCTTTTGAACTGAGTACAGGACCTGTCAATCACAGTGACTAAGGCAATTTTAAGCAGTTGTAACAGGGCTAGCGCTGGTTTGCGCAGAGCTCACGCATGCGCACTGGCGGTTAGCTCCGCACACACCCGCTTACAACCGTTTAACGGTGCTTACTCTGGCGCACACCCGCGCTATTTTCTTTGAAAGAAAAGAAAATGGGGAGACAGGAAAGTGGTGAAAAAGGGGTCACAAAGAGGGTAAGACAGTAGGGAAACAAGCTTGGGATGTGCAGGAGGGATGTAGGTAAGGCCCATAGCTGCCCATTTCTTCATCAGCAACAGCTGTGCATATGTATGTAATTTGGTGTGACATTTGAAACCTTCCACCCCTGAGAGAGGTGTCAGGACAACAATAATACTTGTTGTACAGCCAATTGTAATTGATAGGTTCCATGTCCAGCAGACATGTGTGCGGAATGGGCAGCTATGGGGCGTAATTTTTTTGTGGGTACAGAGTGCCCTTTTTTTTTTTTTCAGGTGAGAGTGGTATGTCAGGTGAAGGAAGTCGGTACAGCTGGGGAGGTAGGTTGGGTAGGTAAACAGACAAGACAAACAAGACGCATACAGGGCGGTGTATGACACATGTGGGGGTTACACAATTGACGGGGATGGAGTTTTGGATATCCAGAGCCCATGAGCCCACAGATGGCAACAGTGGAACTGATATCCCCACCCATAGGCAGTTGCCACTGTTCCTTCACTGCCCAGGACGGGCTGTGCTGGGGCTGTGTAGGCGGGCAACAGGCATGCCCGTTAGTTGCGCCACCCGTGCCTCGAGCTGGCGTAGGGGCTCAGGACAGAGTCCCGAATCTCCCTCGCACCACAGTCCGGACGCTTCGGAGGGTGAGTGGTGGTTCTCCTCCGGCCACACTTGCAGAGGGGCGAGCCCCATCCTGCAGCGCTTCCACCCGCAGGTGGCACAGGGCCACCGGAGGAGGGTCCAGACTCGGTACTAGTGCCAGGTGCACTCGCCAGCTGAGGTGGGAGAGGTGGGTCCGCTGGAACCCGCCTTCCCTGTCGTCCTATGTTTTGCATTATGTCATGACAGTTTGGGTTAGTGACATATAATACCATTCACAATTAGTTGTAACAGCATGTATTAGTATTCCCATTAACCAAACACCCAGATATTCACACCATTGAACAGCATGCATAACACATGCATAATTTGAACAGAAATACACAGTCCAACAACATGCAGGGTTAATTGATGGCAACAGGCCATCAGGTGCGGATGTATGAACAGGGCAGATGCATCAACAGACATGCAGATATATATGACCCAACAGGACAAACATCCAGGGGTGTTAATTGTGATTGCACATACCATTTTCACGTGGAATGGGTTATATGTGGTTATAGGGTGGGGTAAAGACAGTAATATTAACACCTTCGAATAACAATACATATGCTGTACATTTCTAATAGCTACAGTTATATACACACTACTGTTCTAACTACAGTTTCCTATATGATAACTATTTCACCTTGGTGATAGGACTGTTACTGCAACATCAATATACATTTTAGTGTTCTTCATACACATTCATATCTAGCTTTGTTCAGCTACATCATCTTGCTACATTTGCTTTATATAGCTGTAGACAAGTGTGGATGTTTGGTATATCAGACAATCATCCTAGCTGCGTATTTCAGACTGAGAGCAACATATCCAGATTTTGGGATACACATTCCACATGCAGCAACACTTTGAACAGATTTCGCTGTTTGGTTTTGAATCTCCCATGCATTTCATTCTGTCTTGACTGCAGTATACTTTATTCAGGGGTTATTACTACTGTATTGCTGGATTCATGACACTTTCTCACTCTCTCTCACTTGCTTTCATTTTACTATTCAGGATGGTACTTCTAGGCTTTATTGACATGTTTTAACAGTAGTTATTACAATCCTTTCCAGCAGTCTCACTTCTGTCATGTTTCAGTATTTCCACAGGGATATATTTCACACATGTGATTTCATCATCTTCTGCAGCTATACTTTTCAGCCTGCTGCAGGTTGTGTACTATTTTCTTACAGGCAGGGCATTTTTATTTCAGAATATATGTCGGACAGTTTCATGTTTAGGTTAAACTTACAGGCTAAAAACTCTTGTAATCAAGCAATACTTGCATACACTTTCACACTGTTACTTGCAGATTTTATTCCTTACTGACTACACTGCACTCTTTTGCTGACTGTCATACTTTTATATTTCTTTACAGTTACTGGTAGTGGATTACTGACCTGCCTGGTGGTGCAACCGCACCAGCCTATCGCCATAGGCTCTGCGGTTCGCAGAACGGACACCTGCAGCTGTAATATAAATGAAGTAATATTGGAATACACATCTCCATAATATCAGCTAGTTTAATTTTTACATACATAATTAAATGTTACTTACTCAGTAGTGGGGCGTTGGGTGTTGGCGGGCCTCCTGGATCCAAAGGTTCAGTTGGTCCTGCTTGCGTCTCTTCAGGTCCGCATGGTGGTGACGGACCTGCTCACCAGTCCTTGGAATCCCTGTGGCACTGGTGAGATCATGAGCCAACCGGTCCCACGCCTCAGCCCTGTATGCTCCCCAGAGGACCTGGCCCTGCATGAGTTGGGCCTCATGATTATGGACTAGGAGCCAGGCCATGTACCTGGACACCTCAACACCCCACCACTGTGCTCGGCGACTACCCTCTCCTACTCCTGTCATTCTGCCTGCAGGTCAGTTCTACAATCGTTTATGCTGTGTATTCCTGCCTATGGGGCTTATATAGTCCGTTTTTCCCTTTTATATCTGTGATTGGCCATTTTGGAATTGTATCAACTTCAGTAAACCTGCATTGTCATGCTCTAGTTTGTATTCATTCCTATATATTAGCTATTATTGCATTTACAGGTACTGCTGTCGTGGCTTAGTGGTTCTGTACCTTGACTATGGTGTATAGTATCCTGGGTTCGAACCTGGCCACTGCTTTTTATTTTTCATGGCTGTCTAGACATGTTGAGGGGTGTGTCTGTGTAAAGGCAGTTTTGATACGGCTTGCTCAACGTTGCCCATCGGTTAGCTCGTTTGCGCGGAGCACAGCTCAGCATAAGCGAAATGCCTGCTTTAAGCCTCATTTGGCCATAGGCACGCATATTACGCTTAGCTCAGTTAGGGGCACATAGATTTAGCATGTTAGACCACTGCTCAGCTACGGGCACTCATTTTGCACCAGTTAAACCACTGCTCATCTACGGGCAGATGCACTCACTCTGTTAAACTGCAGCTCAGCTATGAGCACATCTGGCATTTTTTATTCTTTTGTTACCTCACATGTCTTCAATATAAATGGGCTATTTCATTACATTTTACATAACTTGTGGTTTTATGTGTACATATCTGTCAGGGACTTGTTTCCTGCTTATTTTGCAAAAAAAAAATTGGTGTTGTGGGGGCTCGAACCATGAATGCCTGCTCTTCAGCCAATATCTCTACCGCTACGCTATTGCTTCCTGGCTTATTTTGCATATTTAGTTCTTATATGCTTTCCCACTGACTGCTAACTGTAGCTGCGCTACGCACGCCAGCAAAATGAGCGCACTCACGGTTAAACATTTTTACAATTTAAAAAAAAATATGAAACATGTTTATCTATATGTTTTCTGTTCATAGTCTGTGGGGGCATGTGTTGTGTTCTGTTTATTCACATTTCCGTGGACTCTGTCGTGGGTGTTTCCTTTGGGTACTTTTCCTCTTCTGGGGGCGTGTCTGTTTACAGGGCTCGGCCTACGGACACGTCCCCTATTGTCTTACACGGACCGTGTTGGCCTTCAGTGTGATTCAGCATGCTCTCATTAATATGCAGAGAATGCTGACATCACTCCGTTTAACTGCAGCCTACGTGTATGAGTTATAACTCTTACATGGAGGCTTCGTGAATCCTGCCCAATGTTTGTGATTCCGGGACTGCCCTGGAAAAAACGGGATGGTTGGTCACCTTGAGCTTATTTATGCTCCTCCAAAACACAGCCACATGTATATGCAACAGGTGCTAGTGAGGAAAATGAAAAAAGAAATAATGACCATAGTAGTGTTTACAACTTGTTATTTCCAGAGGCAGTACAGTCTATACAAGCTATAGTGACCCTTTGTGAACCTCTCTGTTGTTTGTAGGAAAGTTAAAGGAATAATGACCACACTTTCCCCAGCCCATCACTAGGTATAATGATCTCTGAGGATTGGGAGAAATGTTAAGCATGGCATAATTGTTAAGGTGTTTACCTTAGAAGCAGAAGGTGCAGGGTTTGATTCTCATAGGGGGTAATTGGCCAGACTTAAAATGGTCCATGAGGGCAGTTAGCCCAGTACTAATCTATGAATCTATAAAGACATTGTCCCTGTCCTACCATGACCTTCTGTGCACACCTATGAGCAGAGCTGGTTTTAGACTAGGTGGGGTTGAAGGTATTGGCAATTATGTAGCCCATGTCAAAATGCACTTATACAGCCTTGGTGTGTGGGGGCCACCAGCTCCTAGACATTCTGAAGGTCTGGGTATTCTGTGATGCATTTCTTTCTTTTTTTTTGATAGATGACTATTAAACTGAGAAAATGACAATATGATCATTTATGTTCATGCAGGCAAGTCCCCAAGACATATGTGCAGTAGTTATAGCCATTTCTATGTACAATTCAGACATCTGATGACCATGTAATGTATTTCAGCTGTGTTCCAAGCAAACAGTTGTCATACATAAAATATTACATGTTGTTTCACATAATCACATTAGTCCTGCACTGCCAAAATAATAAACAGCAGCAGTAAGCTAGGCATTTCCTCCAAAGAAGACAGCCACAGCAATTATGCCTCATGTATCTTTTGCATGTGACATGTTTAGTTAAGTAATCCATCTTGCTTCTTACAAATATACACTAGTCCTGCAAAGCCAGATAGTGCCTGTTTTAAACTGAGCATCCTTTCATTTAGCTAACTCCAACCCCTACCCAACAGTTATAGCCAAAATGTCTGATGTCTGTGTAATATTATTTCAGCTCCACATTTCACACAAACAAGTTACCACATATTAAAGTATTCCAGTTCAAGTTGTTCCACATAAATCAAAATGCCAGAGATGTACTGCCAAAGATATAGGTTCATAGGTAAGTACTAGGCTATCTGCCCGTGGGCATCTATAAGCCTAGCCAGAATGTGTTGGCTTTCACTGTCCCCTTACATTAGTTTATCAAAAAGTATTTGGTTGATTGCTGCTAATGTTACATTAAGAAAGTAGTAACTAATTCAGTGTGCCATTCCTCGAACTCTGTCTGCAGAAAGCCTCTGATTTCATTTCAAATATAAAAACAAACAAAAAAATTCCTACACTTTCTTCAGGTGTGCCTTCACACCTACATTTGAATGCTGCAAGGTCTACACTCACGTGACCTTGCACCATTTAAACTCTGTGAGTTATGTGAAGTCAAGTGTAGTAACGCCCTGTGGACAGCCCAATATTCCGTGGGTGCATTTTCTTTTTCTTTTGTGGAGCTTTATTTATTTATTTATTTTTAGAACAGAGAAGTATAGCTCTATAACTAAATAAATAAACAAACAAACAGGAAAAGAGCCCTCCCTGCAAGAACGGCAAGCACAGCATCCTAGGTGATTCCCTAGTTCACCTGTGCATAAGGCCAGCTCTTCTTGGGTTGCTAAAAACCATCTCTGCATTGCAGGATGCCAAAGTCAAATGGTATAGTAAAATGGCAGACAGCTGTAAAAGTACACATGTTTGAGCTTGACATGCAGTGCAACCATTAGCTTATTTAGTTCTGCATTGCTCATGCATGTATACATCGCTTGCATCAGCCCTGGGACTCCAAAATTGTGATGAGGTACTCATGCAGCTGATGCACAGTAAAGCTCTGATGTGCAGCAGTAAAACTGTATGATTCACAGACATTCATTTTATGACACCTTGTTTGCCTATGTAGTACAAAAACCGGATATAAAACTGCAAAGTATGGAGTGTTGTCACCATTTTATTTGCATTTGATTAACAAAGTTTACAATGCTATGCAATGGTTTTCTGAAAGTTTTTCTATTAGTAGGTATCTGGATTTCAATGGTAAAGTATACATTTTCCATTCTAAGAATGGTCTCATATAGCAGAGGAATGATAGAATAGTAGAGATATTTCCTAGATGTATTTATATGTATTAACAAAATGGTTTCTTGTGTTTGCCCTGGTTTCCTAAATGGTTTAGTGGTTAGAGCTGCAGTTGGGGGGGGGGGGGGGGGCTTCACTATGTCATATCAGAATATAATTTTATAAGGTAACGTCTCTCAAGAAGTATTATGTTGTACTGCAGCATGCCTTACAGGACATTCATACTGTAATATGTGCCTCTGTGGAACAGGTACATTCTTCTTACCTGTGTACATATCCTTAGCAATATGTGTTCATATATGTCCAGTGTCTAAGCTGATGTCAGCATATCCACAGCGTGGGGCAGACAGAGAGTGAAAATGATGTTCTGCGGCAGGTACTCAGGCAGCATGGTCCAAACATTGAGGAACCAGGTGTTGCAATCTGTGGTGCAGGACGTCAGTGAAGTGCATGTTCACAACTGCACAAGAGCATAGTGTTATTGTGGCATGCCTGAGGTGATCAGCTGCTCCATGCAGAAGGCTTGGAAGATTGTGATTGACAGACGTACCATAAAGGTCCATAAGAACAAGAAATGTGGACGAGTTTCTTGTGTCTTTGGGACGGGAAGATGCAACAGCATTTATATCTGATAGTGGTGTGGATGTTGGTGCTGGCCTAACACATCCTGCTCATGCCTCAGTGGTTTAATAGAGGTAGCCGAGGTTTGCACATATGGTAAGTACATTTCCTGAGTGTATTCTAACAAAGTTGCCATGATGCACATTTCTTTTCATACACACATCGGGAGTGGAACAAAGTTGCACCACCAGAGAGGGAGAGGTTAAATAATGTGGAATCTGATGCATTTATACCCCTTCTCTGCATGTCTCATGGACACTTTTGTGCTTATGCTAATGTGTTCACTGTGTTATTCTGCTTGTTATATAGTCACAGAAGCAGTGATGAGCATCAGGCAGAAATGGCCCAAGCAGGACAAGTGGCTGATGGAAGTACCTCTGCATAGTCTGGCAATGGCACTGATATACACGGAGAAGTGTCACAGTCAAAGGACACAGTGTCACTTGTGTCTGGCCCATTCTTTGCTGGGAAGTTACACAGAGGGTGTATGTATAGCTGAACATACTGAGCACTTTGTGGGTGTACTGATTCAGTGTACACCACCCTCGATAGAGAGGAACCACCAAAGTGCCCCTCCTGTATCTGAAACAAAAGCCTCAGAGCTACACACTGCTTCTTGAATACTTCATACTGGCCATCAATGCAGGGTAACCAACACTGCTTTACTCTCAGTTGTCCCTGATGTGTGTTTTGCATTGGAAATAAATCAGCAGATGCACACAAATGTCATACAAAACATTCTACTGGCTTATAGTCTACTACAGAGCTAGCAAGGCTACTTCATGGCATTCATGAGGGTGCTGCCAAGCACTATCATGAGCTTCATGTACATCTAGAGTGCAGACATCATGAAATGGCTGATCTAATGAGGTCTGCATGTTATTTTTCTGGGGGGTTGACTATATCTATACTGTATCAACATTTATTCTACATGTTGTATACACATTTGCCAGCTAGATGAACCTATGGGAAGTCATCACTCTGTGGGAATCATGAACTACCAGGGTATTGCACAGACATATTGGAAATAAGTTCCTGTGTATTGCAGACTACATGGCACTTTGGGAAAGGTAGCTTTTCTTATTGCTATGCCTCTATAACTGTGAGCTAAGTGGAACCTTTTTGCCACATGATTGCATTGCATGGCACCAAGTTCCTCAGGGAGGTGTGAAATGTTGTAGAAGCCATGCCTAATGTTAGATATCTCATTTTCATCTGTAGACTGGAAAGTAAAAGGATTTCCATTTCTAGTCCTAAATCCTTTGTTTTTTTATGCCTTTACACTCCATATGTCTCCATTATTGTCATTATTGTTGTCACTTATGGCAAGGTTCCTGCAGATGCTTTTTAACTGCATGAACTTTGAACTTTCAGTACTACTTTAATTTCTGGTTTGGTTGTCTTATGTTTTCTGACTATTCCACAAGCTTTATGTAATCATAACCAGATAGTTTCAAGAACTGACATGAAAACCGTGCATATGGAATTGAAGAAAGATTACTTACACAATGTTATGTTCTGAATCCAGATTCAAAAACTTTTGATTTATTGTGCTGACTGTGGTAATCTGCAGAAGTTGTCACAAAGACATCTCCAAGTCATTCTTATTAAAAGAAATCAGACTTTGTGGTTTTATTGAGTCATATTAAAATATCAGGTCCTTGGCACGTTGATGTTGTATGTTCTCTGTGGTTTACTGAACTTGCCAAAAGATTTTATTTATGTAAAGTGTAGAGCAGTGAAAAAAACAGTTATATTGAAAACAGGAAATAGGACCATTTCTTTGTTCATCAGCTATATAGTTTTAACAGAAATTATAAGACAAGATTTGTTCAGAAAAGGCAATTATAATAAATCTACACTGCATGAAAATATAGTTATATAAAGTGCTGAAAACCATAAAATAGAACTTTGCATCTGTATACATAATTTAGCTAGACTCTCATTAGACTATTTCTTCAACAACTTCTCTTACACTGACTCTCATTTGCCTGTGATACGTATACTACAGACCTGAACCTACAGACTTCTTGTTTACGTCTGTTGTAGAAAGCTAAGTGATGTACTTGTCTCTGTTGTAAGTGAGGTATATCAGACAGTTGAATGACCATGTCTGCAGACATGAACCATGAAAACATTGGCTCACTGAATTTGTTCTGCATACAAATGACCACATCTCAGAACAAAGAAGAGGTGAAGGATTATATAGCCAGAGGCCCGTCCTTTCTAGGCTGAGAGGCTGTTTCTGTAGTTGGATCCATAGTATTGTCAGAAGTTACACTGACGCATATGCCAGCAACACTCGACTAGGCAGCATGAGATGTTTTGCATGGGGGTGAATAGAAAACAAATTTACATGCTTTTCCACTCTGTTGAAATCAATGTACATCTATTAGGGAACAGGAAAACAAATCTAGATGGCAGGCATATTTTAACATCGTGTAAGAATCCCAAATGATCATTCATAAATCTCTACTGGGTTCCATAACAAGAACAATACACGTAACCTGCTGAATGCAAACTCACTTTGTCAAAAGTATTGAAAATATTGATGCCAACACCTACATAATGGAATGTCACTTATATCTTCTTCTGCAGGGGGCAGTCCCCCTCAACTCCCATGTTGGGGACTTCATCCAACTCTTATCCTTACTTGTTGAATATGAAGTTCAGGTTCCAATGTATAATTCACTGTAGAATTCAATAAATAACAGGTGCAAATATAAGAAAAAGAGAAAACCATATACATAAGTAACAGGAGAGTATGAACAACTAAGATCAGCTAAATAATTCATTAGGAAGGTCAAAATAGTAAGATTTAACCCCCTTTTAAGAAATGGCCAATGTGGGTGTGTCATGCAGCCATACAGGAAGGAAGTTCTACTGAAACGATAGATAAAGGAATGTCAGTCAATGTCTGATATGTGGAATCACAGGGAGTCCTTTGTGCTTGAGTGTAATGTTCAGCTCTGAATAGATGCATATAAAATATGCCTTAAATATGGTGGACTGAGGTTGTGAAGAGCAAGGCAGACCATGATAAGGATCTTGTAAATGATCTTTTGTCTGACAGAGTCAATCTAAGTCATGCAAAACTGGAATGATATGATGGTAGCATTGGTAGCATGAGACTTCTGTCAAAGATTGATCAGCAGAATTTTGTACGAGTTGGAGACAGGCAATATCACAATCAGATAGGCAGATGCAAAGGGTGTTAACAGTAGTCATTGTTAGGACACCAAAGCATGAACTACAGTTGGAAGATCACTTGGCAAAATAAAGTGCTTGATAAGGCTGATGTTATGCAAATAAAAACATGAGGTCTTGATGGCAGCTAATTTATGGTTCTTAAGAGTCTGTCATCAAGGAGCACACCAAGTTCATGCACCTTTGACACAAAAATAAGTTTGCCACCCTGATAAAAAATATCTGGAGACAAAACTGGAAGAGAATAGTTCCTCAACAAAGTATGAACTGCCAAAACAACTGATTTTTAGGTGCTGAGTTTAAACCTACTGCTTCCAATCCAGTCATGGGTAAAAGCCAAGTCTTGAGAGAAGGATGTAAGGGCCCTAGCAGAATCCTGAGGGAATGAGAGATAAAGCTGTGGATTGTCTGTGTAACAATGACATTGTAAACCTCTTGAAAGAATAATGTCACCTAGTGGCAATAAGTAAATGGTATAAAATAAAGCACAGAGAATTGAGCCCTGGTGTACCCCACAAGTAAGTCAGTGAGAAGAGGAGGAATTAATGTCTGAGATCACCGTCTGGGTAAGACCAGAAGGGAAGAAAGAAAACCAGTCAAGTACCAGGCCACGTATATATCACAGTAATGCTCCACATTATCTAAAAGAATAGAATAATTCACCAAATCAAATGTTGATGAGATATCAAGGACTAAATCTGAGTTGTGACACTGATCTCTAGGAACTAGGAGATTATTACAGACTCTAGTGAGAGCTGTCTCAATACTATGCTGACCCCAAAAGCCCAACTTGAATGGATCATGGAAGCCATGATGGCGCAAATAACTCTCCAGCTGCAACTTGGATATGAACATTGCATTTTGTTTCTAATGTCTATAGTAATGCATGTCTAACTCTAATGTTGATTTTACAAAGGGCAATATATTTAAGGAGGATGTAGATTACTATCTGTGCATGTACCTTTAAGAAGCTATCCAAGGGCTTGCACAAGTATATAAATACTGAGCACATGCGAGCCTCACTGCCATTTTGTAGTAAGCAGTTGAGATGTAAGCATGTATGTATCTAAGGTCTGTCTGTTAACTAGTTTGTTTGTATTTTATGATGCTGCTATCCATCCTGATGTGTTTCTATGTATTAAAGAATCTAAATGAAATACCCCGCCTGCTTTGTCATCTATGTTAGAGAAGGACAAACAACAGAGGGCTTTACAATTCTACAGTGTATCCTACAAACAGTTATGCAAGCAATTGAATTGTCAAACATTTTAAGAAAGTTATAACTGTACACAAGAGAAAACATTTCCCACCAGAACACACTTAGGATTAGCCACAGAACTTTGTCTTGGTTTGACAGTTCAATTAGAAGGGGTGTGCCCTCAAATTCAAAATGACTAGCGGCCATCCTGTAAAGCAATTTGCTACGCATTTCAGAATAAAGTCTTTAGAACATTAAAATATAATTTACCAACAAAGGTGCCCAGTTTCAGTCCACTGCACTGCTCAAAGTCAAAGCAAAAGGTAGTATATTTTTACACCAATATGCTGTACATTAGTGCGAACACTGCTTTAAACAGCTTTCAGTTTCAAACAGTTATTTGATTACACAGGAATAAATTACTTTATATCATTAAATCAGATATCAGTGAAAAGTAGTCTCCCCTGCAATGTTTTAAGTGCTGAAAATGCAGCTGATGTTCCAGCTCACATAAAATCAGAACTTTGACAACGCTGACTACACTACTAACATTGCATAGTAAGTGCACCATGATATGGTAACCATTTATTTGCTCATCATCAGCAACAACTTAACTTAGTTCTTGCTTTATGGTGAGAAGAATCCTGGCACAAGAAGTCTGGGTGAAGGTCAGGGTACATCCTGGATATGATGCTAGTTTACTATTGGGCACCATTCACATATACAACCTACACATGTACAACTCTACAAACTTATAGACTAGTTACAGTAGCCACTAACATAAGCAATATGCCTTTACTTAAAGAAGAAAAACAGACTACTGCTGGCTGGCAGAACCTATGCAGACAATGGGATATTGTGAAAAATTCCATGTAATAACAGTAACTAGATGTCAGACTCAAGTCCAACCACAGTACCTGACAGAAACCCATTGACAGATAGGGAGTACATGAAAATGTTCCATACAAATAGTAACTGCAGATCAGGCTCAGCCTCTAAAGTTTGATTCAGTATCTCAGCAATACCAATCACTGCACTTTGTGGCACATCACTCTTACACTAGTTATAAGTAGCTTAAAGAATATATTATGAATTATGGCACACAAATAGTTACAAAGTGAAAGTACTAGCGATCTGAAGTCTCTTTACAACTAAAGGAACTGAAAATGTCAATGCCAGTTATTTCAAACTAATTTGCCAATGAGAAGAAACGTACCTATGTGTCATGGCATGTGAGGCATAAACTGCTGAACAAAAGTTTCTCCCAATCAGTGAAAGTTTTTAGCTTCTGGGTGTTAAAAAAATTTTTAGAAATTGCATTTTCTTCATGCCTGGCACCACTGTGTGTAAAAAGCAAACTTTAACTTTAGTGACATTAGTTTAGGCAAAGCATGTAGGGTTACCACCTGTCCCACTTTGCGAGGACAGTCCCTCTTTGGGCAGTTGTGTCCTGCAAAATAATTGTAAAAATGGCAAATGTCCTGAGATTTTAGGGCAAAATGATTTCCTATATTTTATGTAATAGTTGCATAAAGCTGTTTTTCTGCATCTGAAACACCTAAATGTTATAAGAAACAGAATAAGCAACTAAAATTCTACAATAACAAGCTTTTATTTAGGCAAAAAAAGTGAAGTTCTGTCCTTTGTACTGGCCGTGGCTATGTTTTGACCTGCAAAATCTGATGTTTGTACCACAATTGTCCCACTTTGGGCATTTGAATAGGTGGCAACCCTAAAAGCATGAGGTGCATTCATAGACTTTAATGCATGAGTAGAGACACATCCATTAAATTCTATGGCTGCGTCTCACAGCGGCCATGTACAGGAACCATCCATTAGCACGCCCAGAGTAGGTGGTATAGAACCACGTCCCATTATACACACACACACACACACACACACACACACACACACACACACACACACACACACACATTTACATACACTCAAGTTCAGACAAACCCTCTCTGCTATAAATTTCCACCTGCAATTTCTTCTTAGGTGCATCAGTTGTTCCTCTGGTATGTTCCTATGCTGTGGCCATGAAACACCTTCTGGCAGAAACCTGGACTTTCAGGCTAGTAGATACTTTCAAAGCAGTAGTAGGAACAACCCTGTCGTAAACCATCCTGACATCTATAATGGCATGATAGGTTCATATAGTTTCAGAATGAGCCTTATCTAATACAAAAGGTCTGTTTCATTAGTGGTGCTAAGGGAATTTGTCAGCTCTACCCAAAAACTACTATAGCATTCCTGCTACAAGCACTGAACTCTTCAAAGTATGGAAAATGGCATTTTTTCCATGTCAAAATGCATGCAAAATTCAGCTTGGTCTGCTTAGTATCTTCCGACAACAGAAGAACTATTTAGTGTAGAACGCAATAAATAAAACTAGAACTGTTTCTCATGAGAGTTATGGTATTACTGAATTTGCAAGAATGCCTTCCATGGTAGCATGCCTAAGCATTTCTTGTAATCAAGAAATTAATTATATCCAGAGTTTGGGGATGTCTCTCCTAAAATCAAAGTTATCTCACATATGAACAGGGATCAGACTCTGTAGCCACTAGGTCAAGAGAACAGTGTGCACAATATTACAATGTACTCCATGCTTCAAATGAAAGATACAATGTAACACTACATGAAGAGATTACCATCAGAAATAAACGCTTACTTAAGCCAGGCTAGGTCGCAGATCAAAAACATCCAGGCATGAAAACAGATATGAATTAGAGCTTATTAATTACTACCAGCCTTCGTTAAATAAACCACAAAGATAAAGTTTCCTTTTAGACAATAAATCAAGAGGGTCAGGAGTTAGTTTACTTGTAGGACTGCAGATTCATCAGTTGGTTAACATGCTTGCATACTTGTTTAAGAAGTGTTGTCCAATTGTGCTAAATTAAAACAAGTGCCCAGGACTTGTGTTAAAAAGAAATTGTTTCTAGCAACACATAATTTTGCTCTGGGAAAAGCTGAAAGAATGTGAAGAATTTCATGTTTTGAATGATTTGACTAAAGCATAATGCACAAAAAGAAAACAGCTGTTGCTTAATTCCTTGTTAAATGATCATATGCTATGTTTCAATATCTTATTACTTAAAATAAAATCTGTTGAATCATATAGTGTAGGTCTCATTTTATTTGTCTGATTCATGGAACACAAACACTGGGATTTTTGTACATTCCAAACACTTGAACTCAGGATTGCTTTGTGAAACATAAAGTAAGTCCATTTCTGTCAGTCAGATTTGACTACCAAGTGTGTGTATAATTTTAATATAAACATGCAGTCTTGGAAAAATATAATGCATTGCAACATCTAAAGAACAAAAACAGGAAACGTGGTCCAATTACCTACACAGATAAAGAATGCAAAAAAAAAAAAAAACAGCACTTCAAGGTACACTTCTGTAATTTGTCTAAGTGGGTGAAGCTCATATAATGCAAATAAGGGACAACAGGAAAAATGTCATTGTCTTAAAATAAGGGGAAGAGCATTACTGCTAGTTAATTAAACCTCCAAGCACTAGTATTTCTTTCTTTTTCTCATCCATATATGCAGATTCCAAATGGGTCCTTCCCAGAATTTTACTTGGTGTTAAAACTTTTGCTTATAAAGATCCATCATCGTTTTTTTCACTTCTTAATTATTTACTTCCACAGCTTATAGGGTCATAGGTAGGTAGGTAGGTACTAGGCTATCAGCCCGAGGGCCTATGTAAGCCTAGCCAACAAGGTTCCCTGGCTTACGCCATCCAAGAAAGTTATTTTCCTGTGCCCCTGTCGAGCAGAGACACAGAAGTGATCCCCGGGGTGTATTTCCTATTTCCCATCCACTCATCAAGATTTTTCTTGAAGAGTGCTAATGAAGAACTTTGCTTGATATAGATGGGTAGCCTGTTCCAGAGTATGGGAAGTCTCTGGGACAGGAATATATCCCTCCAGCAAGTCCTGTTTATTGTGGTGACAAGGTTTAGGTCCCTAGACCGTGTAGCTCGGAGGGACAGGGATTTCTTTAGGTGTAGCATGTTCAACAGCTCTGGGTTTAACATAGCTTTATATGTTAGGCAGAGATCACCTTGGAGTAGGTGATATGCTACAGAGTAAAGCTGGAGTTTTTTGAGACAGTCAGTGTAGGGCATCTGTTTGAGGCCAGTAATCCTCTTTGTAAGGTACTCCTGTGGCCTTTCCAGCTGCTGCAGATGTCTTGTGAGGTACATTCCAAAAGGGGTGTTGTACTCTATAATGGGTCCTATGAGTGTTGAGTAGAGGGCAACAATGACCTCTTTTTCCCCTGGATGGGCCGGCCTTAGGCATAGGCAAACTAGGCGACCGCCTAGGGCGCCATAAGGCCAGAATCATAAAGGGCGCAATTTCGTTACTTAACTTTACCTCTCTCGCTCTACTTTTCAGCTGTAGCTGCGCCCGCCCTTTGTAGCATTGCGCCCTCCCCCACATCCTGACTACTGCTCCACTCCACATTATATAACATAACGCAGCTCACGTCCGCCTCTCCTTCCTTTCTTCATTGATGATAGAGGAGGGCGTAGCTATTGGCTGTCATTACTTCCTGTGTTCCTGATCTGCGGACTGGACGACATCGGCGTGGATTATTGATGGACTGGTTCTCTCTACACCATGCTGGCTACCAACTGTGCTTTCCGCATTTTTTTTTTTTTTTTTGTGGGTGTCCATCGTTTGCTTCTCTTGCTTGGTAATTTAGAATTAAAGCATATTGGTCTACATGAATCAATGAGATGAAAAAAAAAACAGATTAATCCTTATTTCCATGTAGCATCATGTAAATCCTGAATCCAATGTTAAACAGAAAGTCAGGCCTGTACCATTTATACAGCATTGACTCCTTCATTGGTTTAAGTGCAGTTGTTTTGGCAGCAGACTTACAAGATGGAAGCATGTCTTCAAACCATGCAAATTTAAACGAGTAATTCTAAAATATATAGAATGGGTTAATGAAACCTTACAAAATTTGATGCATGCCATCTTGTTCTTAGTGCTATACAGAGAATGGGAAATGTGCCCTCAATAAGGTGGCTCAATCTGTAAGTAAGGACATGAGGTTGTAGAGCATTAAGCATCTTCTGAGCATGTGATGTGGACTTCCTTCATTGACATAGAGAATAATAATAGTGCAACTGCTCTAAGCTACCACCGAGGTTGACCTCTACGGCATTAGTTTGTTCATTATGCCTGAGATGTTATAATAACATGACTGTTAAAATCTAACTTTGCTTTAACAACTGTATGTGCACTTAACATTTTAAAACAAAATTACATTTTAATCTATTCCCCATTAGCACCTGGTTTATAGTCTATTAAATCGACTAAGGAAAATAAACTATGACTATTTTATTTGCTCAATTTGCAGTTACAATATTCTACAAAACTGATGAAATGGCTTCTTGGTCACTGTAAAAAAACATTTGGACTTATTTTATTTACTACTACAAAGGGACATCATTTATTCAAGATGTGCAATTTTATTTGCCTTTTTTACCAGATAGTTATTATTTCTTGGTGGGTTGATGATTTTTGCCATTGTATGATATTGCTAGAAGAACCTTAAATACATAACTGCGTACATTCTTTTCTGGAATACAATTAATTTGCTGTCTGCAGTATAGTTCTTCAGGGAGGGGACAACTTTAGTCACTGTGCTACTGCAGAAATAATCTGAAATACATAACTAAGAAATAATAATTTTGGAGAACATGATTAGGCATGTGTATTGTCCATACTGCAGTTGTATTTTTAGGAGTGGCTGGGAAAGGTGGTTACTTTGTGTGTTATTGCTAAAAATAGAATGAAATGCATTAGGGTGGACGGTATTTACTGCATTTGTCCAGTCATGCCTTTTCCCTAGTACAACTCTGATTATGGAGTGGGTGTTGTAGCCATTAAGTGCTATTACTGGAACTAGGCTGAAATGCATTAATTTGAACATTTCTTGTATTTTGCCAGTCAAACATACCTACTGTACAAGTTTTGGTTATTGCTTATGTGGGTATTTTAGCCATTGCGCATGGCCTTCAGGCATTAATGTCAGAAACAAGCTGAGATACCTTACAATGGGCAGTGTGATTAGGACTATTGTAGGGGAATACTTCACTGGGCATTTCTGCCATTGTGTGCTGCTGGTAATATGCTAGAGTATATCACAATGAGCAGTACTTCTTGGATTTGGGCTGTAAAACATGTCTCCTCTCCCAAATGCCATTATGGTTACTTGGAGTAGGAAAGTTACTGCCGTCATGTTTTATGTTTCTAAAAGCTGAAATTAATTTAAGCAGGCTATATGGTCCTTGTCATTCCCTCAAAACTTTTGTGGTAACATGGGTGTGTGGGGGGTGGCAGCAAGGGATTGTCTGTAAGTGCTGTTTTATGTATTTATTTATTTATTATCCAGCATTGAAAATTGATCTACATGGACCATTTTCAGACTCATCCCAGGTGCAAAACTGACAGGGCAACAGTATACAGTAGGAATAATTCCAGAACATAGTATAGATTCAAAACAGTATTTTAACCTATGGAGAAACACACTTAATACACAAAAACTAAATGACATAGCAGGTTACAGCTAAATGCCTTGTACAAGCAAAAGTTGTGGAAGATAAGTAAGGTGAAGGTTTGTGTATAACTTTATATAATTAAATATCCACTTTGATGAGGTGATTAGTAGTTATTTATGACTTACTGTTTAACATTTTCTTGCTTAGAGTTGACCTTGCATTGATGTGGACCCATCCATTTCAGTTAGTTTGACCAAGTCACTACTCCTTTACAGCCTTGCCTTGCTTTGGAGTCACCAGACACCAGTCCCTACAATGCAGTCTGCAGATGTCTCTGTGAAATCCTAAGAAATTTCTATAAGCATTCCTAATGGAACTTGCACTAATGGATTATATATCTTGCATTATATACATACTTATGGTAGCATTCATCTAAAACTTGCTCTTTTTGGACCACTTAAGCACCCCTTTTGCTCTCCATACCCCCCACTGGCTTCCTCAGACACTGATCATAAACCTGCATTTCTTAAATCAATTTCTCTAAACATAATTTAGTTATGACCACCAGGCAAAGGCAGATAAATTACAATCCTGTACATTTTTTTCTCTCGCTTTGGAACAGAATCACAAAACTCCGTGGAGATTATATATATATATATATATATATGTATTTATATATATATATATATATATATATATATATATATATATATATATATATATGTGTGTGTGTGTGTGTGTGTGTGTGTGTGTGGGTATGTATACGTATACATATATAAAACTCCTGACCAATCTTCTACCTATGGAACTTCAGCACTGCAATACAAGTAGGTGCTGTACACTGTTAACATACACATACACACACAAGGTCCAGATTTATACAAATGCAGCAATCCCGACATCTTACAGACTTCACTGTATGTAATATGCAACACTTTTCCAATAGTTGCAAAACTGCACAGGAATCTCGGCCCTTCATCCTGAATGTCAAAAACTTCAATTTTACAGCCTCCAGCAGAAACTACAAACAGCGAGTCACCACCACAGCAGATGAGATCTGGTTCATTTTTAAAAGGAATAATTTCCTGGCTAACAAACAGGTGGCAGTTGTTTGTCTGAACCATCTTTTTATTCTTCAGCATTAGAAATAAGCTGATTGAAAGATGTACTGACTGAGGAAGAGGGAGAATTCCTAAGCAATCATGTTTACAGCCAAAGTCTTATTTCCGCATTTCTCACTACGCCGACACGCTCGTCATTGCTGTCTGCAATAAGTGACTCCGCCCTCAGCATCCAACCGCAACGTTTGTGCTAGACAGAAACTTTTGTGTGTTTTTTTACCATTGAAAGTATATACTGAAATCGTGTCTATTACTAGCTTTTGCAGTAGTCGGCTCTCAAACCAATACAGCACATAATTTTCTTTTACTGATTGTCTACGGCCATTAATACCTTGTTGACTAGGTAAGCCCAGTGGGCACAAGTTTTTAGAAGCATCCTGTTGTTTTTTTAACACCTTTTATTCATTTTATTACACCTATTACTTATTTTATTTAACATTTCATGCTGGGAGTTGCCAGAAGATTATTTTGAATTAGTTAGTGTAAGAGTTGTTTATGGATACACTTTTCCATAATTTTAGCCAGAGGGAAAAGGCTAGCTATTGGTCTATAGTTTGACAGTTCAATGGAGCTGCCACCTTTATGGAGTGGTATGACATGGAATATTTTCCAGACAGAGGCTTCAGTTATGGTTCTGTTCATCAAAATAGTGACAGGGTATGCTATGACATCAGCAGGTAGTCTGCAGGGAGGAGGTCAGCTGAAAGGGTAGTTGGTTTGAGTTTTGTGATTAGGGCTGTAATGAGAGAAGTCAGAACATTTTGGAAGCTAAAGGAGATTGTCACTGGGTTTAAGGGTTTTAGCATTAGGGCAAGTGGGTTTAAGTTTGCTAGCAAGGGCTTAGATGGTTTCTGTGAAGAAATTGTTGAAGGTGTTGGCAGTGGACTCTGGTGCTTTTTGCTAGGGGCTGAGGGGGTTGGATTAGTGGATTGCCCTGGGTGGAGAAGTTTAATACCTGCCCAGAACTTCTGTGGCTTGTCGTGGTGGTTCTGCTGATAGTAGAAATGTTTTGGCTAGCAATATGGATTTTTTTTGTATCATTCCAAGGCCAATTTTCAGTGGCGGCCTGGGGAGAAACGCTCATGATGTATGTCTTTGTGATATAGCTAGAGATAGAAAGACAGATATATTTGTTAGTTTTTTGTGCATTCACTGTCAGCATTATGGAACTCCATATTTCAAGCAGTTATGATGTATTGTTTAATTGATAATATTGATGCAGAAATGCTCCCATGTCAATTTCAGTTTTTATAATGGAGTAGTGTTAAAACACACTGCCATTTTTGTATTTTAAAGTAAATCAAAGATTTCGGAATACTTACAGCATTGTGTATTGTTTGGCAAATGGGTAATATTCTTGGCTAGGCTTTAGGGCCTCCATGCCAGTAGCCTATAATCATATGAATCACTTCATTGGTAGCACAACTGAATTGCCATAATCAAGAGCTGGCCTTTGTTTATTCATTGCAGGACAAGAAACTCAAACTTTGCATTATACTTGAAGAGCTTGTTTACAGGATCTGTAAAGTGCAAGGCATGTGGCTTATATATGAGTGCATATCATGAGAATGTTGTATCGGCATGAAGGAAAATAGTTGGCCATCAATCTGGCTGTGACAGTCTTCTATTTAGCCCTGATTTCAAGTCGTTTACAGACATTCTGGTGTTCAGGCAAGAATCTTGTCTTTAAATCCACATGCATTTTTTTTGTACCCTGAGGCTGTCACAATCTCACTCTTGTACACTAGCAACAGATCAAGCAGGTTTATTAAGGAAAATTCAGCCTTCAATTGCAGTCAACTACACTACAAGGCGCCTGTTGCAGAATTACTTGTTTTTTCATGCATTTAAACATTGAAAGAACTGGAGTGGGTTTTGTGGGAGTGACCCATCTGTGGGCGTGGCTCAAATAGGGGTGTTCCTTGAGTTCGGTATGGGTGGGGCTTAAGGGGTGGCAGAGCAGTACTTCGCCTAGGGTGCCGATTCAGCTAAGGCCGGCCCTGCTGGATGAGAACCCTTTTATGATGAAGTGTGCCACATAGAAGGACTTCCTAACTACTGTGGCGATGTGACTATCAAAGGACAGACTACTGTCCACCTGGGTCCCAAGGTCTCTTATCACACATTCGGTGTTAAGTAGACTGCTGTCTATGTAGTAGTTCATGGGTACAGAGTTTTTACCAAAGGGGATGACAATGCACTTTTTGGCATTGAGCTTGAGACCATGGCTCTGACACCAGGCATCTGTCTCAGCGAGGCCCTTCTGTAGGATTTCCACAACATTTGGGGACTCGACTATGGTTCCTAGTTTGCAGTCATCTGCAAACTTCATTAGCCAGAGGCCTTCTGTGTTAGCCTGTACTTCAGAGAAGTAGATACCAAACAGGAGGGGTCCCAGGACTGAACCCTGTGGTACTCCATTTGTCACTGGTTTGAGGTCAAATTTGGAGTGTGCAACTTTTACAATGTGGGTTCTGTCAGTGAGCCAGTTGGCAACCCATCTTGTGACGTAGGGATTTATACCTAGTTTAGTGAGTTTAGCTATAATTCCAGGATGGGGTATGGTGTCAAAAGCCTTGGCGAGGTCAAGATAGGCTGTGTGAACCACCTTACCCTCATCTACGGCTTTGGTGACTGCCTCAAAGAAGTCGATCAGGGTCAGGAGGCATGATCTGCCTTTCACAAACCCGAACTGGGTGGGATCCAGAGTTTGGAGGTTACCAATGTCTTTGTTTATGAGTTCCATGATGATACGTTCCATGGTCTTGCAGACCAGGCTCGTCAGGCTAATAGGGCGATAGTTCCCAGGATCAGTGGTGGCTCCCCCTATGTGGAGTGGGATAACTGTTGCTGTATGCCATTCAGTGGGCACAAAGCCTAATGTGAGGCTATGATTGAACATGGTGCTTAAGTGAGGAGCCAGTTCGTTCTGAAGTTCGTGTAAAATGCAGCCTGGGATGTTGTCCGGTCCCATGGATGCTGTGTTTTTGGCTTTAGAGAGTGCAGCTTTTACTTGCATAGTTGTGATTACAGCGACTCTGCATTCTTCCTGTATAGATATGGGTCCTTTAAGGGGTGAGGGGGGTAAAGTTAGCACTGAACCTATCTACCAGGATGTTGGCAATATCAGTTGGTTCTGTAATTGTCATGCCATTGTGCTGTAACTCAGAGCAGATCTGGGTGTTGCCATTGAGATTCTTGACATAGCTTTAGAATGCTTTGTGGTTGTCCTTAGAATCAGTGGTGATTTTGTTTTCGTAGCTAGCTTTAGAGGATCTTATGAGGGATCTCAGCTTCTTACTGAGGCAGACCAGGGACCCCCTCCACTCATGGGATTTTACTCTCTTTTGTAACAATTTCGTCCTTCTGTTGTACAGTTTGTTTATGACAGGGGACTATCAGATTGGCTTCCTTTTTTGGAGGATAGTGTCTTGGTTCTGTTTCCACTATCCAGGCACTTGTGTAAGTGCTTATAGAGTGCATTTGTGTAGGATTCAGCAGTTGTAACTGTATTGTCCATCTGCATGAGTGTCATGAAGTTCACCACTTCTGTCTTAAGAAGCATGAAGTTGGCTTTGGAGAAATTTGACTTGACTCTTGAGAAGCAAAATTCAGCTTTTTGTTTCTTGTTCATCTAAATATTACTTGACTAGCAAATTCTCTTAAAAAATCCAAATCTTTTCTCTTTAAACATTCAAAATTAATTACAACCCTTACTCATCCTAACTCCTTTCTATCCTGCAGTCCACTTCTTGACCATCTTCTGCAATTCTTCAAACATGCCTTCGCAGCACGGTTAGGCCTAACTCTCTCAATCCTCTCATCCCTCCATTACTTCCTAATGGTCTTTACCTCCTCTAAAGAAAAACAGCTAATTTACTTCCTATAGTTAATTGGCTGGTCACATCTATATAGTTTTACCACTTACAACATCGTCATGTCCTTTTTTTTTATTCCTTCTTGCTTCCTGTCCAAAATTAACTCTTTCTAACTAAAAAGCATAACCACTGTTCTATCTCAATCCTGATATAAAAAGATAAACCTGCTCTAGGGACCAAGCATGATATATCTTGAACCAACCAGTAGCTTCTTTGTATTAACACAATTATACACCCCTAGATATGAATATAGAATAGCTGCACAAGTGGCAATATCTGACTACCCCAGTTCTCAACACCCCCCCAACGTGTAGCTGGCTCAACCAGTGCCCTCTGCTGGTACCATGATCCAGTGCCCTTACCCCCTAAGCTCTTCAAGTAAAAAGCATTAAAAAAAGCACTTTACTGTATTATGCTAACTACAGATCGCTGTCCACCTCCCTCAACTCTTCCATTAAGACAGCCTTTTATAATCCTGCCTATGACACATGTAGCTCCCCTACACTGGCCATCTGAATCATTCCTAATCTCTTCAAGTTCATGAATCCCAACTAAAACATCTCATTGCATCCACTCAATGAAAACACTTCCATTTTATCAGCTAATTTCTCTGATTTTCGTTCCTCCCTAACTAATCATTTTTCCCAGTCTATCCCTCCATCATCTCATGTTTGTTACAAATTATACGCATATTCCTGTTAATTAGCCTATTAGCTTAACTTGCCAATAGTTGTTACAGTGGACCCTATAAATCTGCAATCTGCTTAATCTCAATATTTTGCCCTTTACTGAGTTTTGGGCTAAAAGGGTTCATTAAATCAGACTACCTACCCAGTTAAATTATGGGTCTATATTACAAGACCAAAGGTGCACTCTTTTGAATGCGTCTTGGTCGAACTTAAAAGGCTGAAAACTCTAAACATCGAAGTGGCTAAGCGAATACTTTCCTTGGGAAATAATTTGATTGGCCGCTTTGGTACTTTGCTGTTTTCGGCACTGTAGTGCGGTCTTGGAGTTGGTATATTTAAGTAGGGGGAGGGATGAGGTGGGCGAAGCACCCCACTTAATGTAGTGTTTGAAATTGATTTTTATTTATTTATTTTTTCTTTTGTTGGAAAAAAATTGCTGTTCTGACACTTCGACATTGTAAGCTTTTGCTTACATAGGGTTGATTAATCACTGTTCGCTTTTTTAAGCATTCGGTGATTTAATATAGACCCTTAAATTATAGATAAAAAAAAAACTAAGAGTAAAGGAAGCAGACAAACACATAAATATAGTAAATTCGTCCAGAGACCAAAGACAAAATATAGTGCTGCTACTCCTTGAAATGAAAAATTCTAAAAGAAGCACTGACTACAATATGCCAAGAGGTTATTAAACCACAGGTTTTTCCTTTCTTTTCCATTTGGATCCAAAACAGTGATAGGAGCAATTACTTTCCTCCTCGAGAAATGCATCTTGGAGGCCTGAATTTTGAGTGACTCCAGTACATTCAGGTATGTTGTATAGTTATCTTGGGTCATAGATGGGGACCTACAGCTAACAAGGATATGCTGTTGTACTTCACATAAGGTTAGTTGGATGTGGAGTAGCTCAAGCATGTCATATTGTTTAACTAATCTTGAGGTGTGCTTACTTTTTATGAAGATTGATACACCTCCACCTCTTGTCCCTTATTGTGCAATAGCTGGTCTAAATGTGTCGAAAACATTATAGTCGTGTACTGCCAGGGTACTTCCAAAAACCATGTCTCAGTAACTGCACTGATGTCAACACTCTCCAGGGTGAGAGGTGCTTCCAGGGAGTGGAGTTTCTTGTTCAGAGATGTTAATTAACTTATCTTGTGTAGAATTTACTATGTTGGAAGATTTATTAGTTTGGCATTGCCTAAAAAATTCACAATGGTGTGGATAACGTTTTGGCCAAAATTCAAAAGCCAAGTAGGTACAAGCGCAGACCATCTCTGGCAAAACATTGTGCTCTGTCAATCGTGTCTTCTCAAGCCGATAAATATTTGACCCCCCCCCCTTAAAATGACACTAGTAACTAATCAAATTGTTAAAGTCAATGATCTTCTATTTATACTGTGGTATCATCCTTGGAGAAGGTAGAGTGCTAGGCTCATACCTGCCTGGGACAAATAGTCTGAAAGATCTATTATGCCTTTCTTCATACAGTCCAGAGAGGTATGTCTCAGGTCATTAACACCCACGTGGACTATGACAGAGTCATACTGGTACATATGGTTTAGTGTTCTGAGTGCATATGTGAACTAGCGGATCCTTGCCCCAGAAAGGAAAATGACTCTAACTGGCTCCTTGCTCAATCTGGTGAGTGGGGTATCAGTGTGTCTCACAATACAGTCTCCAGTGATCAATATATTGGGTTATGTGGTGGTCTGCTTTAAGGATTTATAGGTTGAGACATTGTGAGATGTGGCTGTATGTGTCCTGAGGTGTGTTGTCTTAGTAGACTGTTTTTGAGACTGCTGAAGGCAGAGTATGGGAGAGTTTTGAGGTTTGAGTAGACTGCATATAAGAGCCTCAGCATATATGAGTTTATGTGTCTGATCCATAGTAGGTGTAGTGTGTGTGTGTGTGTGTGTGTGTGTGTGTGTGTGTGTGTGTGTGTGTGTGTGTGTGTGTGTGTGTGTGTGAGTGTGTGGGTGTGTGTTTGTGTGTGTGTGTGCGTGTGTGTGTGTGTGCGTGTGTGTGTGTGTGTGTGTGTGTGTGTGTGTGTGTGTGTGTGTGTGTGTGTGTGTGTGTGTGTGCATGAGTCCATGTGCGTTTCAGTGTGTGTGTGTGTGTGTGTGTGTGTGTGTGTGTGTGTGTGTGTGTGTGTGTGTGTGTGTGTGTCTGTGTGTGTTACGGGTAACCTGTTTGGAGATATCAGAGTCTGTATGCAAGACCTTTGCCTCTAAAGACATAGTGTAATTACATCTCACACATACTGTGGCAGTCTTCTTAAGAATAAGGTGGTTGTTATTAAACATAAAATAATTGCTACATTGTCTCTAGATCCCATTATCTACCAGGCTGGCTTCAGAGACAGGAGAAAAGTGCACATCCATGGCTGTGGACCCCCTTATTTTGTGATCTAGGAGGGCTGGTGCAATCAGGGTTTAGAGTTGTTTGGTTGAGTGGAGAGGTCTAGAGTTGATCTAAAACAACACTCTTGTGCTAATGCTTCTAAACACTCAGCTAAATACTTTAGAAAATAGCAGAAGTTTTATATGGACTAGGTGCCTGCGTTTATACAGAGTACTGTAAACCACTATGGCACAGCTCAGCAGAGGTTATGGGAAAAGAGTGAGTGAGGAATTCAATCTGTAAATAGAAATGGATGGAATGTGGGACAGAAGGTGTGATTAATATGGATATGGCGGATTATTTCAGGGTGTGGAAGCCAAAGTTGGGAAGTTTTTTTGGCTTGCCAAAAATACACAGATGTCAAGATAGACCTAATTTTAGACCGACTGTGGCAAGTCATGGTAATAAAAATGAACCCTTAGTAATTTTTGCTGACCAGTATTTTTCAGAAATTGGTCTGCTGTAGTGAGTCAGACATAACAGATTCTTTTCAAGTTAAAGATTATGTTACTAAGATAACAGTGACTGATTCTATAATATTAGTAACAGCTGATGTTGCATCGCTATACATCACTATTCCGAATGTTGAGGGCCTTGAATTTGTTAATAGAGAAATGTGTGCTTCTAGAGTTTACACAGGTAATGAAATAAGACTGCTTATGGAAATTTTGGATGTCATTTTGACTTATAATCTTTTTGTTTTTGATAATGAAATTTATAGACAAAAGGTGGCGTACGCTAATATATTTATGACAACCTGGGAAAAAGAGTATGCTTACAAATCAAAATTTTTTAAGGATGTCATTTTTTATAAGTGTTTTATTGATGATATATTTTTTTATGGACAGGAAGCATGGAAAGGTTAATAGAGATTTTATGTATTTAAATACTGTATCTGATCATCTTAAGTTTGTTTTTCACACTAGTTATGATAAAATCATTTTTTTGGATCTTGTAGTTTATAAATCTGCCAACAATATTAAAGTCAGAATTTTTAAAAAGAAATTGCATATTAATAGCTATTTGCATTACAATAGTATGCATAAGGCCAGTTTGAAAAGGAATGTAGTAAAAGGTCAGTTTTTAAGGTTGAGTGAGCTTACAGAGGATAGTAATTTTTTTAAACAAGAATGTTCTGTGATGGAAAATAGGTTTTATTTGAGGGGTTACCTGATGTATTTACTGGAAAAGATGAAAGGTGAAGTTTTAGGGTCACGTGTAGTGGGGGGCCATCATCATGGTCAGGTTAATAGGAAAGGTAACCCAGAGAAGTTTAGTCTAGCTTGTGTTTACCTAATTCAGTGGATGGAAAAAATATCAAGCAGATTATTACTAAAAATTTGAGGTTTCTCACCAATTTTTCAGATTTAAGAGAGGTTATAGGTGAGAGACCTATTTTTGTAAAATTTTTATAAAAGTTATGTAGTTTCAGATAAGAATAAGGGAATGGGTAATGCGGGAATTGTAAGTTTTGTCCCTTAGTGTTAGAAGGTCAGGAAGTGAATTTAGAGGTAAGGAATTATAAAATTAAATTAAAATGTAGGTATAATTGTAGATCCATATTTGTGGTTTATGTTGCTTTATGTGATTTATGTTCTGCATTTTATATAGCGAGAACTTCGACAGAGCTTCATAACAGGATGTATGAACATATGATAGCAGTAGCCACAAAGGATTTGAGTAATTGTCTAGCAAAGCAAGCTGTGTTTAAGCATAGTGGCATTAGTGATGTGAGTTTTCATTTTTCAGTTGTAGATCAGATATTTAATTATAGCAAAAGGTTAGATGCAGAAGATGACTTGGATTGGAAAGAATATTGTTGGCAGATTAGACTAAATGCTTGTAATTATCCTGGTTTAAATGAGAGAGAAAATTATAAGAGAGAGAAATTATAAGGTAGTATTGAAAAAGGAAGGGGTTAAAACATTAATGTTTGTAAAGTCGTGTGGCTTATTGGAGGTCATGTGACTAGTACTAAATGTATTTAATGGTTTTGAGTTTGGTGTAACTTGATGAAGTTCCATGTTTTTGGGATGAAAGTGCTTACCAGTTATTATTTGGCATTTATTAAAGTTGGTTTTAACGTTTTTAATATTTTTTTCTAACCATTTTTATTGTTTAGTTTATATTACTTGTTGGTTATTAGTTCTCCAGCTACTGAGATGACTGAATGTCCTATTAGGTACTTCTGTGATTTTACACTCTTTTCCTGTTTGTGGACTTACACCTTAAGGTAAACAACATTCTTGAGAATAGGCTTAGGGAAAAGAAAGTTGACTTAAGTTTCTCCAAAAATTACTTGGAAAGCAGTACCATTCAGAAAAAGAAACATAGATTAAGAAGGAGGCAGTAGTTGAAAATGAGGGACAACAGTTCTGTCTTTAACTATTTTTGCACACCGTATGTCGAATTTGCATGATAATGCTTTCTTGAGCAAGTAAATTTTAAGACTGTATGGGAATGACATGTACCAGTTCTCACAGACTGTAGAAAAGGGGTGAGCCTATCATAATTTAAAAGGTTGAAGTTTCAGACTTTGAAATTATGAAAAAGGGGGTGTGAGATTTGCTGTTCCTCTGAAGTATACTGATCTTGAAAGTAGTATGTTTATAAATTGGGGTATGGAGGCATATCCCTCAACATAAAGAGTGCCAGAGGGTTCAGCTGTTTTCAAAAATACCTTTTAAAATCATCCTTTCAGAATTCTGTGACTTCATGATTATAATTGATTTATTTATTTATTTACATTTGTTTACTGGGAAAATCCAACTGGACACAGGTCCTTTTTCAGCGGAGGATACATTAAGTACAAGTTAGTAAGAAAATGTTGATATAAATGCAAGTGTACAAATGCCAGCAAAAGCACAATGTAAAATATGAATAACATATTTAGATGAGGGACATTGGAGTACATGGAGTATACAATCATATATGCACAGGAGTATTGTATACATCTAAGATGGCACATATTACAACATTAAGATGGCACAGATTACAACATTTATACAAGTAGTGACAATCACAGACGTGATATAGTAATAACCTTTCTAGACATAACAGCATGGTTGTAAACAGAGACAGCTATAAAGTATTGTTTGGAGGTGGTGGAGTAATCGGGTGCAGAGACTTGGAAATAGTAGGGGAAGAATAAGGTGTGGGAGAGGATACAGAGAAGTAATATAGGTGGAATAGATAGTAAATAGATGGCTTAGGTTTTGATTTGAGGAGAGGTATAAAAGAAGTTAAATAAGATTGCCAGTGCCAGATGAGGAAGGATTGAAAAGATTATTGCAGAGTGGCTGAGTGGCTGATGGGGGGGGGGTGAGAGTGTGGGGTAGAGTAACAGTCTCTAGTCCGGATTGGTAAAAGGGTATAACCAGTGTTTTTTAAGTGAGTTTTAAGTACAGTTTTGAAGTGAGTACATGATGGTATAGAGGTTATTGTGGGGGGGGGGTGTTCCATAACTGCTGTTGGAAAACAGGAAACGTATAAACAGTAGCAGCTAGAGTGGTCTAAGCAAATGTAATAGAAATACTATAGTCTCAATTTTTCCAAACATGGATAAAATTGTAGAATGGCACAAAGGGATAAAGTCCTGACATGGCCCAGACAACATAGGCTCTGCTAGTGCCCTGGAAGCTGGAAAAGTGGCCGGGAAGGGTGGGAGTAAGCAGCTGACATTGCATTACTGACTTCTCTTTAAGTCTGGTGCAGCAGCAGACAGCATAAGGAATAGGGTTATGACCTTAGTCTTGTAAGCAATGTGTAGTCCTGTGACCAGGATTGCAGAGCAGTTTTGGAAATGCGTACATGTATCTGGGCCAGCAATGCAGACTCCAACTTGGTGCACACACATCAGCCATGAAATAAAGGGGTTAAGGACCAAAAACCCCAATTACTGCAGAGATGACAGCCGCTCTGCTAGGTTGTTCCTGTCCCATACCCATTTAAGTGTCCATGACACAAGAAAATGAACAAGCTAGTTGGTCTGTGGAGGGGTGGATGATGGTTACAAGCAATTCAGGTGAGAAAACATTAAAGAAAAATAATATATGAACAAGTTGTCAGATTGTCTTGTTGCATTTGCAGTTTCACTTATGCTACCTTTATTCAAACAGGTATCAAATGGTTGATCATTGTCAGGTATCTGTAGTTTTGGGCTCTGTTTCACCAGAATACTTTCTGAGATTACAGACTATATAAATAAAGACACAGATACTAAGGCTTTTGTTGTTTTTCCCTAGGACTGCAGTAATTAACTCTCACTTGCTTACTAACCTGGAGCACAGTATATGCGTATGTTTACAACTGCTCTTCCTTATGGCTTACTTCATCAAATTGATGTAAAAACTCATTAAGAACTGTTGCAGCATCTTATAGCATTAATGTGGAAATGAAACAAGCTCCACTAGGCTCATGAATGAAGAAGATTTTCTCCAATAGGACTCCATCCAAAAAAAATGTATGAGGTGAGAATTTCCACTTATAATGACATATAAATTAGTAAGCTTCTCCACCACAACAGAATGTCCAAATTGGAGGAATGTCTTTCAGTACTACATGTCAGAAGTTAACTGAAGTGTCACGCATTATCTGGAAACTACAAACATTAATGTTGTTATAAGACCCAAAATTCTCTGGAAGCAGTGTGCTGTCACTGAATTTTCACACATCAGAGCATGCACACATTGTTTATTTTTACTGAAGCTAACAAAAGCAAAATATACATTTCAGAGGTGACCTAAAATGATAAAGAAAGGAGTTAAAAGGGCTTCCCACCAAGAAAGCAGAAGTAGGAAAAGCACATAAAATTAAAACAAAATCTATAAACAACAATTGAAAGAAAAACAAAATGCAATAAAACCAGATATTGACTTTTTCTCAAGGTTGTGCAACCCTGGGATTAAAATACATACATTTATCAGGTATGAGGGGATACCATCTACTTGTCCCCTGGGGAACAAACATTACATAGCATACTTTGATGCATTAAGTTTAGGTTTTGCAGTTGTTTTCACATATACATTAAGTGTTGTTTAGGTAGTTTATGCGTCATTGATTTGTACGTTTTCTGTTTTCTTTTTTTGTCATTATTATTATTTTCCATCATGTGTTGAGCAACAAAGTGGCAAGTAGTCATCTTTCTACTTCATTACTCCAAGATTCAGTCCTGACATTCACTCGTTATGAGTTTTCTCTGGGTACTCTAGTTCCTTCCCACTTCCCTAAAGCATGCTGATTGATTACTTACACTAAAATGGTGTGTGTGTGTGTGTGTGTGTGTGTGTGTGTGTGTGTGTGTGTGTGTGTGTGTGTGTGTGTGTGTGTGTGTGTGTGTGTGTGCGTGTGCGTGTGTGTGCGTGTGTGAGTGTGTGTGTGTGTGTGTGTGTGTGTGTGTGTGTGTGTGTGTGTGTGTGTGTGTGTGTGTGTGTGTGTGTGTGTGTGTGTTGGTTTGGACATATGCTGAGGAGGGATGCTGAGTATATTGGGAAAAAGATGCTAACGATGAAGCTACCAGGTAACAGGAAAAGAGGAAGGCCTAAGATAAGGTTTATGGATGTGGTGAGAGAGGACATGCAGGTGGTTGGTGTGACAGAGCAAGATACAGAGGACAGGAAGAAATGGAAACAGATGATCTTCTGTGGCAATCCCTAATGGGAACAGCCAAAAGAAGATGATGATGATTCAATCATTTGATTGCAAGCACACATCTGAGGTGTACACAGTTATACAAGTGGCTGCAACTGAGGTGTGTGTGTGTGTGTGTGTGTGTGTGTGTGTGTGTGTGTGTGTGTGTGTGTGTGTGTGTGTGTGTGTGTGTGTGTGTGTGCGTGCGTGTGTTATGTGTGTTTGTATGTATATGGGGTAATATTTATGCTTGCTCTTTAAGTCCAGGTGGTGGGTAAAAGATTCCAGGGATTGGTTTACTTCCCCACTTAACAATCAATCAATTAGTTTATATGTTTTTCAAAGTTTTGCTTCATTCCTTTGAATGGGGAATGTTTAAACAGTTATTAAGTTAAATCAATGATGTGAAAATGCCACAGTAACCTGTTAAATCTACAGCCATATCACACTGGAGGAATTAGCACTCTGAATCACATCTAGGATATGGCTCCTTCATATGCCTAGGGTCCAGTGAATTATAATAGGGTAATTCAGGAACATACACAGGGCACATGGTTTCATGAGGGTCCTTGGCTGGTTAGCTACTGAGTATGCTGCCCAGGCTTGATGTTTTGTTATATTCAGTACTGATAACTAATTTTAGTTATCTGACATGTAAGGCATTTTGTTTTAGAAATGCTTACTCTTTATTAATAAAAGAAAAAAAAAGCATTTAAATACCATGTGAGCATTTTTTCCTTAGTTAACCATGTTCAGGCATGCACAGAATATTCATCCTGACACTGTCTGGTGTTGCAGGTGTGCAAACTCTGCTGTCTGTGATTTTATTTAAACATTTTTAGGTAGCCCACATGGAGTACTTACCATACTAGTGATACTTTAGTAATGGCAAATTGGAAGCAAATTCATCTTTCAGTTTCTTTAGCTCATTAGGTTTCAACTTTCTGTTGAGATGTGCAGGATGATTTCTAGGTCTGACAGGCTGCAGAGCAGCAAGTAGGAAATAAATTATTTTAATTATTACAGGAAGCATACCTCTCAATTTCTTTGCTCAAAAACAAAGACAAAATAAAAATTAATGTGGACTAAAAGTGCAAAATCACAGACCATTTTTTTAAATATTAGTCTAATTCATTTAGGTAGTATAAAATCAATAGGTTTTACATCCAGCTGCAATCTGTAGATGTGTTAAAAAATGTCTAGCGTCATAGATTGACTAGTCTGTAATATTCAGATTTTTGAGGAAATTCTTTTATGATGAATAAGATGAAAGCATGAGGAAAAGTTAGGGACAGCTGAGATCTATTGATTTAAAAGTTGTTCCTTTTAGGGGCTGTTGTCCTCTACTATTTGTGGCTTTGTCCAAAATTCTTGAGCAAAGATGTTGAGAGGTATTTTGATCTGTCCTTTTGCAAGTTGTGTTTTTTTGTCAAATTGCTGTGGACTGCAGTCACTAAATAATGATGGGCATGTGAGTTTAAGACTTTGTATCCTGCTGAAATTCTTTGCTAATGAAAAGTGTGTTATTCTAGCAAGTTTCTAAGTATATAAGAGCAATATCTAAAATCTGTCCCTGTTTTGTTTTTTTTTTCGTCTGAATCTTGAAAAGGCAGATGGGGGTTGCAGTGAGCTGCACCGTATGGTTCTGAGATCAGTGAGCTGCTATAAACTTCTGGAAAAGTATTTATTCATTCACTTGATGTCAAGCAGAAGCCTAATGTGTATACAATCATGTACATGGCTCTAATTGATGGCCACATCTGCATGTGTGTATGTGTATTTCTGCAGAGAGCATAACTGTTACTCTTAGTGAGTTTGCCTCATATTTTGGTCAGTTCCTCAGGAAATTTCTGTTTTTTGGCAAATTGTTGTGGATTGCAGTAACTAAATAATGACACACTTGAGTTGCAGACTTCATATTCTATAGAAAATGCATGCTAATGCAAAACCTGTCATACTAGTAACTTTCTATGTATATGATAGCAATGTTTAAAATCTGTCCCTGATTCTTGAGCTAAGAGACTGGGTGGCGGCTGCATTGTATGGCTTTCACAACAGCAAGTTGAAATACATTTCTAGGTAATTATTTATGTATTTATTCAATCATTTGATTGCAAGCAAACATCTGAGATGTACACAGTTATACAAGTGGTTGCAAATGAGGGTTTTGTGTGTGTGTGTGTGTGTGTGTGTGTGTGTGTGTGTGTGTGTGTGTGTGTGTGTGTGTGTGTGTGTGTGTGTGTGCATGTGTGTTTGTGTGCACGCATGTAATTATACATTGCACAGTTTCTATAATGTTATGATGAGCAGGAAAGAGGAAACACATAGGGATGTAGAAAATGCAATGCATTTGTGCAAGAAACAGATGAGTTTATAGATAATATTTTGGGCAGATTCCAGCACAGTTTTGGAATGTTGATACAACTGGATATATGCATTATGTGAAACTAATATGAGATTTTTTCTGGGTAATAGAGGGATTACATTAAATTAACCCAGATAGGTAAGAAAAGTTTAGTCTTTGCGTGGCTTGATTACAAATGCATGAAGCGCTGCTTTCACTTTTTTACTGAGATATCTTGTGTGTTTTTATTTATTTAGCTGCAGCATTACTGTGCCTTTAGTGAAAGTCTTACATCCATGTCTTAGACACATAAAAATATACAAACTTTAAATTTCAGCTAACTAATCTGTAGTTGCAGAGGGCATGTATAGCAAGCCAAGAAAGCAGGTATGCATATAATTTTACAACGCAGTATGGGTACATTTTCTGGTATGGTTATCTAGGTTTACATCTGTTAATACCACAAGGGTCCTAATTTTATAGGATGTTCTTAGGTTCTTAGGTGTTGACTAGGCTAACAAGCCAAAAGGGCCTTTATAAGCCTAGCCATGCATCCCAAATCTCTGACAAGTTCTGGTACCCATGATAAGTGTCAGCAGGGTATTGGGAGATGAAACATTTACAAGCAGGGGCCTGGGAGATGAATAATGTGTGGACTTGACTGTATCCATTAAAGACATAGGTGCCAAGCCAGGGATTAATTTCCTGTTCCCCATCTAATTGTCAAGTCACACTTGAATTGGGTTAGGGAGGAACTCTGCTTCACAAGAATGAGCAGCCTGTTGCAGAGAAGGGGAATTCTCTGGGATACATACCTGTCTCTCCAGCAGGCCCTATTTAAGTTTTTAGAATGGATAATTTTGGTGCTGTTTGTTTTGCTGATATGCAGGAGGTCCATCAGACTGGGGTCTGATAATGCTCTATATGCCAGGCAAAGATCATCCCTCAATAGCCTGTAGAAGACAGAATACAGAGATAGGGCCTTGAGGTGATCTGCTAAGGATATTTTGCTTATGGCCTATATTCTTTTAGTGAGGAACCTCTGTGTGGACATTCCATTTATTGGATATTCCTGGTTAGGTACATGCCCAAAGGGGGCATTGTATTCAATGACAGGTCTGATGAATGTCAAATACAGTGGAACAATGGCTTCCTTGGACCTAGATGCCATACCTTTGTTTATACGTTGCACAACATAGGATGATTTCCTCAGTACTGTAGACACATAATGGTCAAAGGCTAGATTACTGTCTATGTGTATCCCCAAGGCCCTGTCTACTGGGTCAGCTCTAGGAGGTGTGTTGTCAATATGGTAGTTACCAGGGGTGGATGACTTCAGGAAGGATGCTATTATGCATTTCTTGGCATTTAGTTTTAGTCCATGGCTTTTGACACCAGTTGTTTGACTGTGTCAGCCCTTCCTGGAGAATATTTGTGTCAGTGTGAGATTCAATGACAGCTCCTAATTTTCAGTCATCTGCAAATTTAGTCAGCCAGACACCAGTGACATTGTCCTTGACTACAGAGAAGTAAATGTCAAAAAGGAGTGGTCTGAGACCTGATCCCTGAGGGACTCCACTTGTGAATGGGCACCTTGTAGAGGTGGACTTCCCAATTTTAACTTCCTGTGTCCTGTCTGTGAGCCAGTTGGCTATCTACTGGGTGACATACAGGTTTGTACCTAACCTCTTGGGCTTCTCAACAATGCCAGAGTGGGGTATTGTGTCAAATGCCTTGGCCAGGTCATGTTAGACAATTTAAGCCATTTTGTCCTCATCCATTGCTTTGGTGTTCTTAACAAAAAAGTCCACCAGACTGAGTAGGTATGACCTGCCCTTGATGAAACCAGACTGGGTTGCCTCCAGTGTCTGGAGGTTTACTATATCATTATTGATCATTTCCAGGATAATTCTTTCCATGGCTTTGCATATAAGACTAGTGACACTTATGGGTCTGTAGTTTCCAGGGTCTGCAGATGGCCCACCTTTGTGCAGAGAGATGACTGTTGCTGTTCTCCATTCATGAGGCAGAAAGCCTGTTTGGAGGCTACAATTAAATAGCAATTCCAGAAGACCTGAAAGGTCATGTTTCATGCTGTTTATAAGGCATCCTGGGATACTGTCTTGGCCCATTGATGCAGTGTTGGCCTTAGAGAGAGCATTAAGGACCTGTTCTCTAGTGATAGCAGGGCAAGTTATATTTGATGGTTCTTCCTGATGGACATTTGAGGGGGAGAGAGAGGTAAAGTTGGAGATGATTTGTCAGCCAGTAAGTTTGCCATATCTTTTGTCTCCATATAAGTAGCGCCATTTACAATGAGCTCTGCACACAATTGTGTATATGCCTCGTGGTTGTCCTTAGCCTGGGAGACCAAATTTACCTCTAATTTGCTTTGGTAGACTTTATTTGTCCTCTGAGTTGTTTGTTTGGTTTGATGAGAGTGCTTTTATCCTTCTGTGTACTGCACCTCCTAATTTTTGCCCTGATTTTCTTCCTTCTGTTATACAGCCTATTGATTTTGTAATTCCTCCAAGGTGGCTTATTTTCTGAGTTAGTTCTGTACTTCTTCCTGGTGGGTACAGTTGCCTCTATGTACTGATTAACATCCTTGAATAAGATTTCTCTGAATATTTCTGAATAGGCAGCAGTGTTCTCAGGGTTTATGGGGGCTTGAAAGTTTGCCAGGTTATTGCTTAATAGCAGGAAGTTAGCTTTAGAGTAGTTGCTGAATATTCCAGAGTTAGGTGGGGTTCCAGGTTTTATTTTTACTTGAAAGGAGACCATTTTGTGGTCTGACCTTACCAGAGAAGGCATTACACTAGGGTGTGTGCAGCACTCCCCGATATTAGTGAGGACTAGATCCAGTATGGTTACACCCCTGGTTGATGTATTGAAAATCTGGTCCAAGGAGTTTATGTTTACAAAATCCAGGAATTTCTGTGCCTGTACTTTTGGTGTCATATAGGATTCCCAGCTAATAGTGGGGTAATTAAATTCTAACATGAATATGGTATTGGGTTGGATGGTAAGTGTTTCCTATACGTTTAAATATAAGGTTCATTGTCCTATTTGACTAGCCTTGAGGTATATTTATTTTTGATGTAAATCAAAACACCTCCACCTTTAGTCCCTGTCTGTGTAGTACCTGGTCTACATGTTTGTAATATATTATAAACTTGCACTGTCAGTGTGCTCTCTGCAACTTTAAACCATATCTCAGTGACCACATAGATATCAGCATTCTCTAGGGTGAAGAGAGCTTATAGGGAGTGGAGGTTTTTATTTAGACTCCTAGTATTGACCAGTAATACCTTTAGATTTTCTTGGTTTTGATTTGCTATGTTGGACATACTTTCAGTTTGGTATTGCCTAGAAAAGGCACTATGGGGGAAGACAATGTTTTAGATAATATTCAAAAGCCTAGAGGGGAGAGGCATAGACCACCCCTGGCAAAGTAGAATGGTCTGTTGACCATCTCCTTCCATGCTGACAAATATTGCACCCCCTCAACATGACACCAGAGACTAAGCCACTTATTAAAGTCATTCATTTTTTGTTTGTACTGTGGCATCATCCTTGGAGAAGGTAAAATACTGCTCAATGCTAGGCTCATACAGACACATATTCTGAGGGTTCCATGTTATCTCTCTTCATATACTTTAGGGAGACACATCTCAGGTCATTTACACCCACATGGACTATGACTGAGTCATACTGGTACTTGTGGTCTGATGAACTGAGTGTGTGTATAATGTAGTGGATCCTAGCCCCTGATAAGCAACTGACTGTGACTTTCTCCTTACTCGGCCAGGCGAGAGGGACATCAATGTGTCTCATGATGCAGTCTCCAATGACTAGAATGTTGGATTCTGTGGTGGCTTGCCTTATGGGCTTAGAAGTAGAGGCTCCATGAGATGTGACTGTATGTGCTGATGTGGGTGATGTTTTGAAAGAGTGCATTTGGGCCTGCTGAGGGTATTTGTTATGTGTACTTCATCTAGGAGGTCTTTGGGGTTACATTTAAGTGCCTTAGCATATTTGGGTCTATATGTCTGTTTTGAATTGTGAGTGATGGGTGCAGTGTGTGAGCATGTGTACTACTGACAATCTTACTGACATTAGGAGCACTTTTATGTGAGAGCTATGCCTCCAGTGACACTGTGTCTCACATACCATATCAGTTTGTTTAAGAATTAACTGGTTGTCATAGGTTCATAGTTGTGTACTAGGCTAATGGCCCTGGAGCCTTAACAAGCCTAGCCCATAGGATTACCCTGGCATCGTGCAACCCAACCTTAGTTCCCAGTGCCTCTGTTGAGTAGAGCCGCTGGAGTGATCCCTGGGGTGAATTTTCTATTTCCCATCCACTCATCAAGATTCCTCTTGAAGAGGGCCAGTGAGGTGCTCTGTTTGACATGTATGGGAAGTCTATTCCATAGCATGGACAGTCTCTGGGTTATGAACCTGTCCCTCCAGCATGTTCTGTTTATTGTGGTAATGAGGTTGAGGTCTCTAGAGCATGTGGTGCAAAGGGATTGGGATTTCTTTAGATGTAGCATTTCTAACAGAGCTGGGTCAGACATGGCTTTGTTAGTCAAGCAGAGATTGCCTTTAAGTAGGCGATATGAGACAGAGAATAGTTGGAGTTTTTTTAGTCTGTCCATATAGGACGTGTTTAAGGACTAGAATCCTCTTTTTGTGAGGTACTTTTGCGGCCTCTCCAGTTGTTGCAGGTGTCTAATGAGGCACATGCTAAATGGGGCATTGTACTCGATGACTGGCCTAATGAGGGAAGACTAGAGGGAGACAATGACCTCTTTCTTCCTGGATGCAAAACCCTTAGTAATGAGATGTGCCACATACAAAGACTTTCTGACCACAGTGGCAATGTGGTAGTCAAAAGAGAGGTTGATGTCAACCTGTGTTCCCAGATCTCTTATAACACCTTCTGTGTTCAGTGGACTACCATTGATGTGGTAATTCATGAGAACTGTGTTTTTCCCACAGGGGATGATGACACATTTGGCATTGAGCTTAAGGCCATGGTTCTGACACCAGTCGTTGGTCTCAGTGAGGCCCTTTTGTAGGATGTCAACATCACTTGGGGAGTTAATAATAGCTCCCAACTTGCAATTGTCTGCAAACTTTGTCAGCCAGAGTCCCTTCGTGTTGGCCTGGACTTCAGAGAAGTATATACCAAACAGGAGAGGATCCAGGACCAAACCTAGTGGGACTCCACTTGTGACTGGTTGGCAGTTTGACTTGGAGTCAACTACTTTCACACAGTGGGTTCTATCTGTGAAACAGTTTGCAACCCACCTTGTGATATAGGGGTTGATGCCTAGCTTAGTCAGTTTTTCTATGATTCCTGAGTGGGGAATGGAATCAAAGGCCTTGGCCAGATCAAGGTAGGCTGTATGAACCACCTTGCCTTCATCCACAGCTCTGGTGACTGACTCAAAGAAGTCAACTAGGTTGAGCAGACATGATCTACCCTTCACAAAACCAAACTGCGTAGGATCCAGAGTTTGGAGATTCCCTATATCCTTGTTTATTAGGTCCATGATGATGCGTTCCATAGCTTTGCATATCAGACTCATCAGGCTAATAGGGTGATAGTTCCCAAAGTCTGTAGTCTCTCCTCCTTTGTGGAGAGGGATGACTGTAGCATGCACCATTTAGTAGGGACAAAGCCAGAGGTGAGGCTGTGACTGAACAGGGCACACAGGGGAGGTGCCAGTTCACTCTGGTATATTGTTAGGTCCCACAGAAGCTGTATTCTTGACTTTGGACAGTGCTCTTTTAACCTGTACAGCAGTAATAATGGGTGTCTGCCAATCTACTGGTATTCTGATTGGTCCTTTGGGGGGAGAGGGGTAAAGTTGGCACTAAATCTGTCGGCCAGTATATTGGCAATATCTAAATATAAACAAATGCCACTGCTCAGTTAAGGTTTTTTGGATGTATGTTAGTGTGGATGAACTTAAGAATTTTAGTACAGCTATTTATAAAAAAAACATGCAGACATAATTTATTACATAAATCTAGCATGTACCCACGACACATACCCAAAAAATGTGCTTAAAGGTCAATTCTTACAAACTATGAGACTGCATGACAAGGAAGACAAAGCCCATGCTGCAATATGTCAGACAGCTTGTGACTTTACTGATAGAGGCTACACACAGTCTGAAGTATATAAAACTATGGATGAAGTTTATGCCCTTAAAGATTCACTTGCACAACCTTATTTCTCTACTCGAAATGTTAGTTCTGAACAACCAACTAATAATAATAATATACAAACAGTTAGGATGCCTCTAACGTACTCCAGTAATGTTGGTGAGTTGTGTAATGTTTTTAAAAAACATTGGTCTGTACTCTTGATAAATGATGCTGTAGCTGACATAGTCAGTCCTGTACCTACATTTTCTTTTAAAAACAATCTCTCCCTGAAATGTCAACTGTGTTATAGAAATCAACATACTAAACCTCACATCAGGACTGAGAGATTAGGTACGTTCTCTTGCCGGCATTGTTCTGCCTCTGTTTGTATTAGTAATACATCTGTTCTCTACCTGAAATCTATGGATAGGAGGTTGGAATTGAAATGTTTTGCAAGCTGCAATACTGACAATGTGATTTATTGTGCTACCTGTATGACCTGTAACTGTTACTATATTGGCAAAACTAACTGTAGTTTAAGGGAGAGAATTTTTAGAACATGCAGGTGATATCAAGAAAGGCAAACAAACTAATGCTTTGGCCAAGCATGTCACTGAAAATGGGAATGAACATACATTTACGCTTGCTGTTTTGGAAGTGCTATGTGAAAGTCTGAGGCTTGGTGATTTAGTGAATCTGACAGAATGTGCAGAACTAAGGTGGATTGTCAGTTTAAATGCTGACAAACACCCAGGCTTGAATGGGCGTGTTTCTATTAAACCTGTCTTGAAAGGGAGAAAATTACCTCACTGAACTTTCTAATTAGATATGTCATGTGAGTTATATATAAATGGTTGTCTTGACTGTTTTTATTGTTAGTCTGATGAAGCAGCAGTTTTGCTGTGAAAGCGTTAACTTTGTACAATAAATCTTTTATTTTACAGCTGTGTTGGTCGGCTTTATATTTTTATTTTTATATTGGAAATATCTGTTGGCATGGTATAGGAGGTACCATTGTGGAGTAGCTCAGAGCAAATCTGGGAATTGCCGTGGAGATTTTTTACATAACTATAGACAACCTTGTGGTTGTCTTTACTATCTGTTGCAATTTTGTTTTCATAGCTAGCTTTAAAGGAGTTGATGAGGGATCTCAACTTTTTGTTGGGGCTGATAAGGGAGTTTTTCCAGTCTTGGGACTTCTTATTCCACATCAGTTTCCTCCTTCTATTGCAGAGTTTGTTTATGGCAGGGGACCACCAGATTGGTTTCCATTTTTTTGGAGGAGAGTGTCTTGGTTCTATTGGGTATGGTGAGATCCATGCATTTGTGTACGTGTTTGTACAGTGCATTGGTGTATGATTCGGCGGTCATGCAATTATTCTCCATTTGAATGGCTGCTGTGAAGTTAGCCACCTCCGTTTTTAGGAGCCCAAAGTTAGCTTTGGAGAAGTTTTTCATGGTGGTTAATTTTGCAGGGGGGGATGTGGATTTCCAAGGTGATTAGTTTGTGGTTGGATCTAACTAGGAAGGCATTGACTACTAGTGTAGAGCAATGGTCGCCCATATTAGTAATAACCAGGTCAAGGATGTTGCTACCTCTAGTGGGGGTAAGAAAGAGCTGGTCCAGAGCATTAGAATTAATGAATTCCAGGAAACATTGGACAAGTGCATTGGTACATGAGTAGCTTTCCCAGTTAATGGAGGGGTAGTTGAAGTCGCCTAGTATGAGATTGTTAGGTTGGACCCTAATATTCTCCATGGTGCTTAGGAACATGGAGTGTGAATCTTGGGACATGGTTGGGGACCTATAGCAGGCTACGACCTGAATTGCTATCTTACCAAATGTTAGCTGCACCTGAAGTATCTTTGATGCATTATGTTGGGCTACCAGTCTGGAGGTGTGCGCTTCCTTTATGAATATCGAAACACCACCGCCTTTGAAGCTTTGGTCCAAGTTCTGGGGCCGAAAGGTGTAGAATGAGTTATAGCCTGGTAGTCCAGGGATGCTTTCTGCTGCCTTGAACCAGGTCTCTGTTACAGCACAAATGTCAATGTTCTCCATTTTAAGGAGTATTTTGAGTGAGTGCATTTTGAGATTTAGACTTCTAGCATTGAGCAGCATGACCCTCAGATTGCATTTGTTTGTAGCTGTTATGGTGGTAATTTGGTCTTTGGAACATCACCTAAAAAAGGCACTATTGGGGTGGCAAGAGCCTTGGCCAGTATCCGGAAGCCCAGGGCTGACAGATGCAGGCCATCTCTGGCAAAGCATAGAGGTCTGTCATTCATGTCATCCCAGGCAGACAGATACTGGATCCCCTTAGAATGACACCAGAAACTTAGCCAATTGTTGAAATCAATCATTTTCTGCTTGTACTGTGGTATCATTCTGGGTGATGGTAGGATGCTGCTCAGGGCAAGGGTCATACCCGCTTGGGCTACATAATCCGAGAACTCCTCCATGTTTCTTTTCATGTAGCCCAGGGAGGTACGTCTCAGGTCATTCACACCTGCATGTAAAATGACAGAGTCATATTTGTACCTCTTGTTAAGGGACTTGAGTACATGCATTATGTGGCAGATCCTAGCACCTGATAGGCAGCTGACTGTTAGTTTCTCCTTATTCAACCTAGTCAGTGGGACATTGGTGTGCCTCACTATCGAGTCACCTATGACTAGTGTGTTGGGCATGCTGTTTTGCCTTAGGGCAATCAGTAAACATGAGGCAATTTCTACATTAGCTCAGGATACCCATATCCACCAAGCTGGTAATGGAGATAGTGGAAAAGTTCATATCCATGGCAACAGTCCCTTTTTATTGATTAGACAGTTGTAGAGAGAATATAAAGCAATGTCAGGAATACTCAGTTTGCAGCACTGGGTGCAGTGCTTGCCACTACCAACTTGTTGTCCTGTGTGTAACTAAGTATTAGTGAATTTTCAATTGTGCTTTTACAGGAAAAATGTCACTCAATGTGTCTGTGTTTATACAAGGCACTGCCAAACACTAAAGGGGAAACTAATAAGTGGACCCAGAAAATTTAAGGATGAACTATTTAGTTAGATATTCTGCAGTTAGAAACAAATCAAGCTGTGCTTACTGAAAACAAAGAATTAGCTTGTCAAGAATAATGAAAATGGGGAAGTCATGTGAATGGTAACTGCCTTGCTCCTACTAGTTCTGGTCTCACCACAGCTTCATGCTGCTGGGATGCAATGCTCCTGTGCTTTTTCTCTCACCAGAAGCAAAACATTAGCATCAATCCCAAGATGAGAAGCCGGCCACAGCCTGATTGGTGATCCACAGTCTTATCCCAGATGATGCAAGGGTCTGTAGGCTTGTTCTACGTTTTCCTGGTAGATGCCTTGAATAGCAACTAGACCAATCAGGAATGTCAAGCACAGACACTCACTGCCCAAGCAGAAACAGTCAGGTATCAATACACTCTGCTCCTTCTCTCACCAGAAGATGAATATAAGCACAAATTCCAAGCTGTCATCAATGAAGCAGTTATTAGGCTTTTAGTGATCAGCAGTCTCCAGGAAATAATGCACTGAGCCACTTATGTCACCAGGAGAAAACAAAAGCACTAATCCCAAGATGACTACTGACAGGCAGAATGTGGGCTCTCCAATAATTGGTGTTTTTTTCAATAGATGTTGCATGTTTTAAAGATAAGATAGGAAAAGATGGTTAATACCCTAAGTACTGCAATGTGCACTAAGCGGTTAGATATGAAAGGGGGTAACTTAAGCTTTAGCTGTCTAATTGTTGAAACACTAATTTTAAAAGAGAAAGATAGACTGAAAGGAAGTGGGCACATTGTATTCTGGTTCTATGGAATGCAGTGGGAAGCCAATAAATTTAAATAATTGAAGAGGAATGATTTCACAAAATGATAATTTTGTGTTTAGTAACAAAAGCCAATGAAATGGAAGAGGGAAGGTGATATGTGGTCAAATTACTCTAAGGGGCAGGCATCTAGAAATACAGTTGAGTTTAAGAACACTATAGCACCAGGGAGGGTGGGTAGAAAAACATTGTGTGTGACTCAAAAGAAATACAGCTGCAGGGTCTTTCCTAGTTTTAATATGCAGTTAAAGGAAGAATACAAGAAAAGCACAGTGTAAAGTAAACAAATCACAACATACAAAATAGAAGACAAGTTTTTCCAATGCTTGTTGCTAGGGATTCAAATAACCCTACTGTATACTGTTGCACTGCATATCACAGGAGGAGGACCTTTTTAGATTGTTCCCTCCAGCATGATCAGTGATTGTGTCATATTTAACTGTAATCCTTTATAAGTTACTTGAGATGTCCCTACATTTGCTCTTTTGTAGGCAGAACAATGTCACAAGTGCCTTACATAGTCCAATGAGTATGTCTCTTTCTCCCATATAATGGTGTCAACTGTTACTGAGAAGTGTTTGTGTTTGGAGACCACATTGTCTGTCTCACGAGATTTTTGAGTTTGACCGTTTCAGCATTATCAGTATTAACCTCGGATATTTTCTAATAATGAATTGTATCCCCTGAAGTATCATTGCTTTATTTTGGTACATCTGTGAGAAGAATTCTGGGCAGTATGTCACATGCATAAGCTGACACTGTGATTTGATTGAGATGGTGGATGGTTGAGCATACCCTCAACCTCTTGGAGCAAGAAATCGGGAACAAATACATAATTAAAAGTGAAACAAAGGCCAAAAAATAGGAACAATTTTGAAATATTGTTCTTGCAAACATAGAAAGTTGATAGAATAACAGGCTTTGCATGAGCATGAATTTTCTGAAGGGTATGAAGCCTGAAACTCAAATGTCTGTCATTATTTTCTAACTTCATTGATTTGCCTCTAATTTGCCAGAAAAACACATTTTTATGAAAAACAGACCAAAAATATGAGGCAAAAATCTGGACATTCTGCGAAAATCTGTACAGTTGAGAGGTATGTGAGATTCAGTTGACACTTTTGTGGTATAGTCTTCTGAACTTTTGCATATGCAGTGTCTGCTGTGTGTCATACTACAATTAAAGTTCATTAAATTAGTTCATGAAATTAGTATTGTTTCAATGTTTGATGTCAGCCAGAAGTGCTCTTTGCTCTCGTTTCTGCCTGCAAATCCTGATATTTTATGATTTGTATCTCTCTGTATGCAAGACACTGTAGTCACTAGGTGTAGCGATTTCAAAGATCAATGCTATTTTTGTCTTCTTTTCATGGACCATTTTATCTGATTTTCTCGCATCTATCTTTTAAACTGTTGGTAATGGGTGATCCCATGTAATGTATACTTCATCATTTTCTGTGATGCTTTGTGGCTTATGTTTCCAGTGTTTTTCAGCTACTTCAATATTATAATATTTGCACAATCCCCAGTGCAACAGTCTTTTCAAATGATTATGCCTTTCAGTATACAGTACTTCTGCCATTAGTACATCACAACCAGCAACAAGGTGTGCACGTTTCCAATTCTATTTTACAAAACTTACATTTGTCTCTTTCTCCCACATATTCGATGGACATTGTAAACCAACGTGTACATAGCCTACTATCTTGGACTGTCAATATTAACCTTTCATCTTTTGGTTTGAATTCACCTCTCCTTAGCCATTCCTGCATTTCATCCTGATCAACATGAGGTTCTTCCAGGAGTTTTCTATGCTTGCAACTATATTTATGCATTTTCCACATTTCTTGCCTTCTCATCTGATCCTTCACCTCATATTCTTTATTTTGTTTTTTGACACATTCAGTTGCTGTCTCATTTTTATCTACTTCTGGTTTGATTTCCATTCCCATTTGATGCCAATATCCTTCTGCTAGACTAAGAAGGGAAGTCATCTTAGATTTATTCTCCTCGTGTTTCAAAACTTTCACTATGTTTGGGTCTTGTGAGATCAAAAGATATGTATTCAGTCCCACAATTGTTGATCTATACATGTAATCAGTTTCGTGGAGGCCCATACCTCCTTCGTAACGGAGAATATATAATCTTGGTATGCACTGATTTTTATAAATCATTTGATGAGCATGAAGCATCCTTCTTGTTTTCCTGCCTAATCCATCCAAAAGATTTTGGTGCCAGTCACTCCAAAACTGTAACTTAGGACAGGACGAGTAAATTGGTTTATAGCTTGAATTTTGTTCCTAGATGTCAAAGCTGTTTTCAGGATTAATTTAAGTCTTCTAAAATATTCCTTACTAAGTTTTATTCGTATTTGTTCATGTTTTATTGTTGATCCTTCATCAGTTACGAAATATTTATACACTCCCTCTTGCTCAAGTTCTTTTATATCACATGCTTGTCCATAACTGATGTTTTCTTGGTGCTGCAGCTTTCCTGCTTTAAAGGTTGCTTTTGCACATTTATCAAGACTAGATGACATACTTATATCATCTGAAAAGGTTTTGACTACTTGCAGTTGTGCTTTCAGTTCGTCATCTGATGAGCTATACAGTTTTAAATCATTGACAAAGAAAATATGAGAAGCCTTTACACTTTGTTGCTTTCTGGGAGCCAAATTATAGCCATGTTATAGCTAATCTGTTAAACAGACAACTTAATGGATAATGGCAAGGCAAAAGAGCAAAGGTGACAGAGAGTCACACTGGAATATCCCCCTTTGTATTTTTATCCCTGGAATAATAATTTGCCCTTTATCATGGCTTAACTGCAAAGTAGTTTGCCACTGTTTCATGGTCGCTGTGATGTAGTTTATCAGTGTAGGGTATATCTTATACATTTTTAAGCACTCTTTTATCCATGAATGTGAGATACTGTCAAATGCTTTTTTGTAGTCAATCCATGCCATACTTAGACTCTTCCCCTTTTTACAATTCTCCACTGTGACTTTATTTAAAACAAATGATCCTTTGTTCCGTATGACTTTCTTTCATTTTATTCTCACAGTGTGGGGCTGATTCTGGGAGTTTAGTCTTAGTATTTTAGACAGCTTTCTATCTCACATATATTTAAAGTATTGTCAAAAAGTGCTGTATTTCCAATGGGCATGTATGTTCATGCAGTTAGTTTCTTTACTAAAGTGGATCCAGTAAACATCACCAGCAGAAAATTGCAGGGCCTCAAAGTATGGGGGGGTATGGGCCAATGGCCTTGTACAATCAGACTTCCTACCCCTTTATGATTTGATATTTTGACAAACATGTCACCAGTGCTAACTTTCAGCTGATAGGTTTAGAGGGCCATAACTTATCTTTGTTTTTATACTTAATTTCTCAGAAATTACATATTTTCTAGGTATTTTTAGATTTAAAACTCGGTATTACTGTGATAAGTAGTCAAGGTAAATATCTATGCAAAAGTGATTAAAAAATCAAAAGCTGTACAAATTCCAGTTCTTTAATGGTACAAGAAAATTATCTACATTTACATTCTTCAGTCAGACAGTTTAAAATGCTAAAAATGACTAGAATGTGTTATTTCACTTTTTTAATCTCTTTCTCAGGGAATTTCTTTCCCCATTCAAAACTTATACCTGCATGATACTGCTAATAAATGCATGAACATAGACATAATCGTTGTTCCAGCAGCAGGAAATTAAATAGAAAACTAACCATCTCTCTCACAGTTTAATGGCTTGTCCTTGAAAGAACATGATACTGTCTGAGTCTATTTTCACTGTAAGGGCTTTCTTGTTTTGTTTGGCAGATGACCTCCAGTGTATGTATTGTTTAAATATGAAATAAACATTTTTAATTAAATTCAAATCTCTGTGGTCAATTTAAATATCAAGAAAGCTGCTTTATGTAGATGATGTGGCATTACAAACAGACTGAACAGGAGCTTCAGCAAATGATAGAGGAATAGAATGCAAAATTAAAGGCACATGGAATGAAACTCAGTAAAGACAACAGTTACCATGACCACAACTGGGGGGAGTCAGAATAAGGCGAAAACTGAAACAATGGAACAGGTTAGCAGCTTTAAATATCTTGATGAAGAGGTTGTGAGAAAGAGAATTTTAAATGTGGAGGTCAAAGTTGGAATCAGAGGGACTGCAGCCAGCTGGCACACAGAGTGTCAGAAGTAGTGTGTAATAGAAGAATGTGAAAAAGTCAGAATGTAAGGTGTACAAAACAGTGGTGCGATCAGCACTGCTGCACGGCACAGAAGCCTGGGCAGGGAAGACAGAGCCACTGAAAATGATAAAGGTGATGGAGATGAAGTGCCTGATACTGGGTGGTAGGATGCACAGTCTGAAACAGATGAAGAAATGATAACAGCATAGTAAAAGCCAAAGTAGCTCCAATTGCAGAGAAGGTCAAAGAGAGCAGATTACATTGGAGCTGGAAAAAAGAAAACAATTTGTTTAAGATGATTTGGATGAGACCATAGCAAAAAGGCAAGAGTAAACAAGGATGTGCAGCAAAGAGATGGTTGGATCACATGAGACAAGACATGCAATAGTCATGCATGAATTTAGAAGAAGGTAAGAGAATGGTACTGAATCAAGAGAGGTGACGACAGCAAACATGACACCCTAACCCCATGAAAAAAAATGGGGAAAAGTGTGCTGATGTTGGTGATATGACTGCACGTATAAAGAGCACATCAGTGTGTACATTGAGAAATGTAATGGTAACTGTAGAGAAAAAGATGGCTATGTAAAGAAATTCCAGTGTGTGGGGGGCTGTAGTCAGTTACTGCCTGGGCTGCTACTTGAATAGTCACCTTTTTGTCAAGTTTACAGATGGAGGGAGCTGGATCAGCTTCCATTACAGGATTTTGTTAGTGCTCATTTCTGAGTTCCTCTAACTTGAGTTATATTTAAAAATACATATGTGTGTGTGTATATATATATATATATATATATATATATATATATATATATATATATATATATATATACACACACACACACACACACACACACACACACACACACACACACACACACACACACACACACTTTTTATATAACCCCAGTTTTACATATATATATATATATATATATATATATATATATATATATATATATTATGAGATACTCAACAAAATCAATGCAATACATGTACATAAACAATCTCAGGATTTAATAAAATCCATGTAGGCTCCATGTAGAGCCTACACAGAATGTACCTGTGTACATGGCCACGGTTCCCCCTCACAGCACATTATGCATATTATGCATATTAATCATGGTGCTCTGCCGAGGGAGATCATGGGAACAGGGATATTGAATCCATGTAGGCAGAAGTGTAGAGGCTGATCAGATGTTATGCACATGATGAGACTCCCTGTAATGTTCTGTGCTACTGGTGAAATATACTGTGTATTAATAGTTTGTGTATTAAATGTATAAAGTGTTATGTTTTTTTTTTTTTTTTTAATTTTTTTAATGGCAGTTTGCATGGCAAGGCACCAAAAAATAATAACCGGATGTAATTAATTATAACTGTTTTTTTTTTTGTAATGTCTGTTTGCACAGCATGAAGCCCAGCAATGCCAAGCCATGCTTACACAAAGCAGACACCTGCCAGTCATCTAAAAATAGAAACCAGATGTAATTAATTATTTATTTCTGCTTTTGTTTACGCCCATTTAAGCCTGTTTGCACAGTGTGCTGCAATTGATTAGTTTTGTATGTGAAGGTATACTACTTTATATACTATCCAAGCAGCTAAATGGGTAGAGTGATAGTCTAAAGTTTCATAGGTCCTGAGTTTAGGGTTACCATATGTCCCACTTTGCGAGGGACTGTCCCTCTTTGGGCAGTTGTGTCCTGCAAAACAATTGTAAAAATGGCAAATGTCCTGACATTTTAGCACAAAATTATTTCCTATATTTTATGTAATAGTTTCATAAAACAATTATTCTGTACCTGAAACACTTAAATGTTATAAGTAACAGAATAAGCAACTAAAGTACTACAAGAATAAGCTTTTATTTAAGCAAAAAAGTGAAGTTGTGTCCTTTGTACTGGCCGTGGGTATGTTTTGGCCTGCAAAATCTGACTTTTGCACCAAAAATGTTCCACTTTGGGCATTTGAAAAGGTGACAACCCTACCTGGGTTAGAGTCCCTAGTACACATATCATTTGTTGAATGCAACATAAAATGCCTTTTAAATTAAAATCAATATTTTTACATTTGGGAGAGATGTGCGGTGCTAAGTACTGCTTAAACATGGTTAATGGCTAATACTGTTTGTGCATTGCTAAACTTCACTAAAAACACAGTTTGAGTTTTTGCGATGTTCAGCTTCACTTAGCTGGTTTGCATGATGCTAAGCACTGCTGCTTTACTTTTAATGTTGCTAAATGATGTGTAAGGATGGGAAAACAGCCTATATTAAGGCCAATAGGGTGATTCTGCTCCATTTGTTGGGAGTCTGCCTATCTGCTGATATGCCAGGTGGTGTTGGAGAGGGTACATGCTTTCGGGCACAGAGATGGGGTGTGCATGAGTCTAGGGTTCTTGTTGGGCTCCTCATATGCAATTATGAACCTATGTTGCTGTAGGGCAGTTTCCAGGGCTCAGAATGTAAGGCTGAGGCCTGGAATCAGTTGGCCAGAGATCTTACCTGTGCTACTGGTATCCCATGCACTGGTGAGCAGTGTTGTCACCACTATGACGACCTGAAGAGAAGAAAGAGGCTAGGGCTGGGCATGCCCCACAAATATGTAAGTATTTTTTCCACTGTGTTACCAAAATGCAAGCTGAATGTGTGTAAAACTGGTATGAATAATGGTGTGCTTCTCTCCCAACAGCTGCAGCTGAGAGGACTTGCAATATTCAGTCCCATACCGGGCACTTGGCCAGGTTGATTGTGAGTGCGATAAGTACAGATATATTATGCTACTTGTAGTGCAATAAACAATAAAGAATAAAAAAAGTACTGCAATAAAGAATAAACAATAACAACTGTATTGCAATAAACAATAAACAATACCAATAACAGTAAGCAGAAAGATGTAAAGCAGGATTGTGGTGTCATAACATAACTGCACTACAGCTGTATGCATTGCATGTCTATGGTAAGGTTGCTCCAGCCAAGTGTACAACTGTAATAGCTGTAGAATGCAAAACTAATGGCCTGAAAAATGTATTGATCAACTCATAGTACTGTTCAAGGCTGTCTCCAGGCCAATTTCAGTCACATAATGCTATTATTTTCCTTCACTCCAGGAACAAAAGGTATATGGCTGAGGTAGCCCACTTTATGAGCAAATAGTGTATGTAAATTTCACAAAGAATTGTCAGCAATACCAATAAAGTATTAAGCAGCATTGTCGTTTCCTAAATAAATCTGTCTTAATATTTGCAGCATGGCTGTATTCATTGCATGTGTGTTCTATTGTCGCTGCAGTCAAGTGTAAAACTGTAATAGCTCTACAGTGCAAAAGAAATGTCCTGTAAAATGTTTTTCTTAACTTATAGCATGGTTAAAGGTTGTCTCCGGGCCAATTTCAGTCACACAATGCTCTCATTTTCTTCCACTCCAGGAACAAAAGGTATATGGGTGAGGTAGCCCACTTTATGAGCAGATAGGGTGTGTAGATTTCACAGATAATTACCATCAATACCAATAAAATGTTAAGCAGCATTGTGGGTTCCTAAATACATCTGTCTTAATATTTGCAATAGGGCTGTAGTCATTGTATGTCTGTTCTAAGTTGCTGCAGTCAATTGTTACATTATTTTCAGATGTCCTCTGCAGTCACAGCTATTGGGTTCTATTCCCATGTCTGCCAACTAAGGCATGATGCCTGTCTAGTTTACTTAATGTACACAAACATGCCTCTCAACTGTCATGATTTTTCATAATGTAATTACAGCTGCCTAATCTGTCTGTTCCATGATTAACACATAAATGATTACCTGGAATGCTATATATTTTCAAATCCATTTACATAACACCTTGGTAGTTATGTAAGTCCACATTACATTAAACTGTTCTGTGTAGTTATGTACCTGCATTTGTTACTGCTTGGCCTATGCTGTCCCATGCTAACAGCTTGATCAGTATGTATGTGCCACATCAGCTATAAAAGAATTGTAGTTACTGTACTCATAACTGATATTCAACACCTGTAGAAATATGTAGTTGTACTCTATGTAGTAATAGTACCTGCGAGGTAACTAATGGTATGTTTTTCTCTCTTCCCATCCCCATCTTATTTAATTTATTGTTGTTATTTATTATGATTTAATATTAACATACTTTGTTACACTGTTTTATTGGCCTTATGGTTTAATTCATACTGGTTTGCTTTTAACATACTTACTGTTATGTTACTTAATGTTGTGTTACACATAATATCCCTTAATATGTATTTGGATTATTAAATATTATGTTCCATTCTGTTCATACTAACATTGGTTTGGTTAATACTAATTTTAACTTATTGTTATAACTACTTTACTACAGTGTGTCAAGGTCAGCCAGTTCCTTGTGATGCACCCACCTTGCCACCTTCAGCTGTGGCACTGGGTCCCAGCACATCTGGAACCCAGCATGGTAGTGCCCCCTCTGCTGCCCCTGCACTACCTGTAGCATCAGGTAGTACCACCCCATGAGACGGGGAAGGGCCCCGCTCTGGGACCGGTGCTGGGGGGGTAGTTGTCACCTGTGATGAACTGCCGGGTTTGGTGAGCAGGATCATCTACCATGGATTTGGACAATGCCTGCATCAGATGGAGAGCATGCTGGCCACCCTGGTGGGACAGGCTCACCCTGGAGTCCAGCCTCCACCACTGCCATCCTCGGGGAATTGATGGAGCAGTGTCAACTGTCCCAAGGGTAGGTATATGAGTCATGCTGCTACCTTGTGGAGGTACATTTGACTGAGACTCCACAACACCATCCATATCCAAGATGTTTACCCCCCTCTTGTGTCACACACCACCCCAGTCTGCTGTCTTGTCTGTCTGCAAAAGATTCCTCACCTACCCAACTTACCTGCCTCACACGTATCTCTGCCCCTTCTCCAACATCCCACTCTTACCTTAAAAAAATGGGCACTTGTCCCAAAAAAAATAACATCCCACACATAGCTCTCCATTTTGCACACATGTCCATTGGACACATATAATTTGGTCCAATTGGTTTAACAATGCAATTATGTTGTCCTCAGCCCTCTCTCTGGGGTTTAGAGTCCACATTCATCTACAAATTCTGTCAATGTGCACAGTTGCTGCTGTACATGAAATGAATATCTATGGTTCTTTCCTACACCAGTCCTGCACATTCTGAGCTGGGAATTTCTGGTTAAAGGTTTATAGTGCCTGAATATTTGAACTGTATCTTACTGAAATTGGTTCACCTTGTTTGCTCTAGCATAGACTAGATCCAGGCCTGCTGAATCTAGCTTTGTTTATATGCTTGTAGTTTGTTTGCTTGTTATTTCCCTGGAAGCTAATTCCACCTAATACGCAACTTCTCAGCGCTTCTGTGGATCACTAGTGATATCTGCATTGCTTACTGTACTTATTTCCTTGTTTCACTTGAAAGAAAGTTACTGTTTGTTGTTTTTGCATTTAGTTACTTGTAACACATTGCACTCAAGTTACCTGGCACTTGCTCACTAAAGCAATTATATAAGTCAGCACTAAAAATTAAAAGCACTACACCCTCACTCCCCACTGGCCCTTGTTTTCAATTAAGGATTTCCCAATATTATTCTAGCATGTCCAAAGGTCAGTTGTCAATCTCCTCTCTGGTCCAGCTGGTGAATCTGGGAATCTTGAGGCAATGTTATAACTGCCTCATGTACACAGACAACCCTCTCCTCCTCCCACATAACACAAATACTTGAGAGATGCAGCTATTTAGCCAAACTGGAGGCTGAGCTCTCTCAACTCAGGACTGGCAAGACCAGACAGGAGGAGAAGGCAACCACACACACCACAAAACCAGCCTCACATAATGCTACCACTCCACTGAATCAAACACATAAACACACAAAGACATACTCGGAGGCTCTGAGTAAAAATTTACCTAAACAGCAGAGGCCTCCAAAGCAGACACCCAAACAACTGCTACCTCAAGACACCCCACAAGCAACACATAAACCACAAAAGCAGTGTGCAAAGCAGTCACAGCCCTTAAGGCCAAATACAACATCAAACATACTTGTCATAGGTGACTCCATAGTCAGACACACTGACGTCCCACTCACCAGGCTGAACAAGGAGAGGGTCACAGTAAGCTGCCTAGCGGGCGCTAGAATCCGCCACATAACACAAGCACTCGGGTCACTCCACGGCAAGTACAAATATGACACAGTCATTGTCCATGCTGGTGTGAACGACCTGAGACGTACCTCCCTGGACTACATGAAAAGAGACATAGAGGAGCTCTCTGATTATGTAGCCCAGGCAGGTATGACCCAGACCCTGAGCAGTATCCTTCCTTCACCAAGAATGATGCCACAATATAGAGACAAGATGATCAGCTTTAACAATTGGCTTAATGTCTGGTGTCACTCAAAGAGGATCCAGTGTCTGTCTGCCTGGGATGACATGCTTGACAAGCCATGCTGCTTCGCAAGGGACGGCTTGCACCTGTCACCCCTGGGATTCGGATATTGGCTAAGGCTCTTGCCACCCCATAGTGCCTTTTTAGGCAAGGCTCAAATTCTAAACCTACCACCCTAGAAAACAAAAATGGGAAGAAACTGAGGGTAATGCTGCTCAATGCCAGAAGTCTAAATCTCAAAATGCACGCACTCTAGGCCCTTCTCAGTATGGAGAACATCGATGTCTGTGCTGTAACTGAAACCTGGTTCAAGGCTCCTGAGAGCACCCGGCACTATTAGGTTTTACCTCATATCATGCGTTCCGCCCCAAAACCCAGACCACACCACAAAAGGAGGGTGTATCCATATTCATAAAGGATACCCACACCTCCAGGTTGGTGGCAACGCACAAGCTTCGGAAACCATCCAGGTGCAACTAACCATAGGCAAAACTGCTCTACAAATTGTAGCATGCTACAGGCCACCCTCTCAAACTCAGGAACCCCACACAGCCATCCTGAAGACACTGGAGGGTATAAATGTATCTCCAAACACCATCATATTGGGTGACTTCAACTACCCGAATATAGACTGGGAACATTACTCAAGCCCTAACTTTCTAGCCCAACGGTTCCTGGAGTTCATAAATTCAAATGCCATGGAACAGCTAGTCACTGTTCCCATGAGAGGAGAAAATATACTAGATCTCATTGTCACAAACATGGGGACAAAATGCTCCACACCGGAAATATATCCCTCATTGGTGAGATCTGATCATAAACTAATCTCACTGGAAATCCACATCCGCCCCACCCCAAACAAAAGACCATAGTGAAGAACTTCTCTAAAGCAAACTTCACACTACTCAAGACTGGTGTGGTATCCTTCAAGGCCCCTGAGCCAGAGGAAACCACAACCCAAGCTGCGGAAGCCCTTACAAATGCCTTCTATGAACACCTCCAGGACTGCATGGATCAGGCAATCCCAAATAAAACCAAGACTCTTTCCACAAAGGGCAAATGTCCAGTCTGGTGGACCCCAGCCATTAACAAACTTTACAATAAGAGGAGAAAGCTATTACATGATAGAACAAAATCCATAAAAGGGAAGTCACCCTGATCATTATTAGTAAAAATTACGAGCACTCATAAAATCAACTAAGGCCAATTTTGAGAGAATAATTGCCATGGATTCAAAGGACAATCATAAGGCCTTTTCAGCTATGTTAGGAACCTGGGTGGAAACTCCCAGATATGCTCAGAATTAGTCCAAAATGATACAAAAATCACTGAACCCACAGACATTGCCAACATACTGGCAGACAGGTTCAGTGCAAACTTCACCCCTCCCCCCCTAAAGGAGAGATAACTATCCCAGCCGAGTGTAGCCTCCTGGACATCTCAAATGCGCAGGTGAAAGCTGCTCTCTCTAAAGCTAAAAACACAACATCAATGGGACCGGATGGTGTCCCCGGCTGTGTGCTACACGAGCTAAATGAGGAATTAACCCGCACATAAGGCAGCTGTTTAATCTCAGCCTTACCACAGGATCGTGCCCAAGGAGTGGCGTCGGCAACTGTGGTCCCACTCCACAAAGGCGCCTCTCGGACCCTGGTAATTACCGCCCATAAGCTTAACAAGTCTAGTCTGCAAAGCTATGGAGAGGATCATAATGGAGCTCATAAACAAAGATATAGGGGCTTGCAGACATTGGACCCGACCCAGTTTGGCTTTGTCAAGGGAAGATCATGCCTTTTGAACTTGGTCGACTTCTTGAAACAGTCACCAAGGCCATTGATGAGGAAAGGCAGTCCATACAGCCTACCTTGACCTTGCAAAGGCTTTCGACACAATACCCCACTCGGGTATTGTAGAAAAACTTACCAGCTTAAATGTAAACCCATATGTCACAAGATGGGTTGCAAACTGGCTTAAGGACAGAACCCACAGGGTTAGAGTTGCTGGCGCTGTGTCAGACTCCAAGCCGGTCACAAGTGGTGTCCCACAGGGCTCGGTCCTTGGCACCCTATTGTTTGGCATCTACTTCTCAGAAGTACAGGCCAGCATGGGAGGACTTTGGCTGACAAAGTTTGCAGACGACTGCAAACTGGGCGCCATAGTGGAAAGTGCATCGGACACGGACATCCTTCAGAAGGGACTCACGGAAACAGATAGCTGGTGCCAGAGCCATGGCCTGAAGTTAAACGCCAAAAAATGTATAGTCATACCCTTCGGGAAAAACAAGGTAACCCCAAGCTACCATATAGGTGGCAATCCACTAAGCACAGAAGAGGTTATCAGGGACCTGGGGACCCAGGTTGACAGTGGCCTTTCTTTTGACACTCACATTGCTAAAGTGGTTAGAAAGACCTTCTACATTGCCCACCTGATCATGAAGGGATTCACATCCAGATCTAGTGAGGTCATTGTTCCCCTCTACTCTTCACTTATCAGACCAATGATCGAGTACAATGCCCCATTCGGGATGTATCTCACCCGACATCTGCAGCAATTGGAGAAACCCCAAAAGTTCCTCACCAAAAGGATAAAGGGACTCCAAAATCTGTCATATGCTGCCAGATTGAAGAAACTCCAGCTCTACTCAGTCGCATACCGTCTGCTCAGAGGTGACATGTGCCTGACATACAAGGCCATGTCCAACCCGGAATTAATGGACATGCTCCACCTCAAAAATCCAAATCCACCAAAACCACTAGAGCAAGCGACTTAAACCTTAGCATGGATATAAATAGGACGTGCTGGAGGGATAGATTTATCACTCAGAGACTCCCTATGCTGTGGAATAAAATCCCGGTCCATGTGAGGCAGAGCACCTCGCTGACTCTGTTCAAGAGAAATCTAGACCTGTGGATGGGAGATCGTAGGTTTACCCCGGGAATCATCTCTGTGTCACTGCTGGACAGAGGCACAACAAACTAATGGGCACAGTATTTTTTCATAAGGCGTGGCGTAAGCCACAAAAATTTGGGCTAGGCTTATAAATGCCTTAGGGCAGATAGCCTAGTATAAACCTATGAACCTATGAACCTATGAACCTATACCTACCTACCTTTTACTATGTTTTCTCCCTGCTTGAACCCCATTTCACCACTTTCCTATCTCCCCATTTTTCTTTTATTTATATATTTTAACGTGACAAGAGGCACCGCATCACGCAGCTTCGCTAAGCTCAGCTAAATGGAGCTATATTGATATATGTGTTTTAAATAATAAACATGTACAAAATAAACACCTGTCTCCTACTTTGAACCCAAGACCATCGCACCTGTAGGGTGCTGCACTAACCTGCCATACCACACAGCTGTTAATTAAAACAGGTGGTTTAAGTAAAACATAGTAATTGCAGGTTGCAGTCATTAAGCATGTTTCAGCGGAGCTGAGCATTGTGCCACGTCACGCAAACTTGGTTAAAGAGTAATGCAAAAATTGGGATTGTGCCTTGGAGTCTGCTGCAAGAACACACCACTAGAAAGCCAAACACACAAGAATAGATGTAAGTGAAGTCTCTAATATAAGGTAAATGTCCCCTTTTATCAGTAACATTTTCAAGTAGACCTGCTAAGGCATTACTGGCAAAATACATGTACAACAGGGGCCTTGGCAAAGAAATACATCCATATAAAGCCATGCATATAATGATGGCTGTAAAAAAGTATATCACAGCTGGTATGCATGTACTTATATCTTGCAAATATACCTGCTGTAACAGTGACTCAGTAGCTCAGTCTGTTAAGTGCCTTGCAAACAGTACATTTTGCCACACACAGTCCTGGGTTCATATCCAGTGGTGTGTAGCATTTAAATAACATTATTGTGAAGCCACCAATTAATCACTGAGTCATGCACTCTTCATCCACACAATGCATTGCAAATGAAATGTCTGCTTGTCACTGATGGAAGTCACAGGCCTGCAGATATGAATACACGTCACATATCCCTATAGCAAAACTTTAAGTGCATAAAGTGTCATGCCATACATTAATATGCATTCACAGAGGATTTTAACTCATGTAATGTGAATGAGGCCCACTACTATTATAGTGTAGTACACAACCCTTCCAAGCTCACAGTGCAGATTAGCACAGCTGCACAACTAACATACACATATGAAGCCCCTGCTTATAACAAGGACTGCCAGGATACACATTCCAAATGAGTAATTGACTGTAACACATGGCCTTACAGTTGCCCAAATGGTGGACATAATGTTATATTTAGCCCCTTTGCTGCTCAAGGACACAAAAAGCATGTAGCCTAGTGCTCTGTTAATGATACCATTGCCTAACATACTTACCTTAAACACATTACTTAATTGGAGTGGAATGGCTACCCTCACTCTGGCTCTGCCTCTAATACAAGGCTGACACAGCTGCCACAGTTACTCCTACAGCATGTTTCCCTCCAAAGTGTTCACACTCTCTGCCTAGGCCTATTACCTGCAGCAGCAGCTGCAGCCTGTACCACACACATCTCTATGTAACAGTAGCTTCTACTGACCTACTCTCTGCAATGACCTAGTCTCCTCACCCCAGTAATGTCCAGTAAAAGATATCAGAAAGTGGTTGTAATCTACGTGGAGGCCTTATATCTTGTACAGGGGTTGCATATCATTGGCTAATGACAGTGCAAATCAGCTGTGTTGCCTGAAATTAGCATTTCAGAATCACAGATTGGTTAAGAGGCAATCACCTGCTAATGAGCAGAATGTTAAAAGGCAAACATATTGGATATAGGGAACCATTCTGTATGCAACTTTCTGCACACAGAACACACATTTGCAAAAACCTAAATATCACCAATATCAACAAAGGAGTTTTGCACTCCAGCAGGTATGTAAGTTTTTTGTTTACAACAGGATGCAGATGTGTGAATATACTTACAGGGAACAGGGGTTACAGAATTAAGCATTTCTTAGAATATGATAATGACATGTCATTGATATCCCAATTTGTTACACCTACAGTGGACATACAATACATCGAAGGTGGAACACTTTTTGTCAATGTAGCACACTGGTCTCTTGGGACTATCCCTTTATAGTGGTTGTAACAGCACACTGCTATTTGTTTGGCACTGTTGGTTTGACATATTATCAGGGGAGTTTCCCCTAGGTGACACACTACAATATACTCCAGTTTTGAGTGTATGATCATACAGCAGTATCTGTCATGGCACACAAGGGAATAGTTGACTATCACTAGTATCTTAGTTGTATGCACACACTTAGTATGTTTGCACACTGTGGAATATGACATATGTGATAAAGCAGTGGATACTGCCAGCCATTCTGTTCTTGCTATATCTCTGCATTAGTGTACTTCCATGTATGTGATCCTGACGTGTTCCCATTCTGTTGTCTTGCAGGACACATGTACCCAAGATGCCATGCACTTTTCACAGATGCAGAGAATGAGATTATACTTGAAGGCCTCTGGCAACACCATGAAGTCCTAATGTCCAGGGGAAGGCAAAACAGGGAACAGTGGGCAGCATTGTGGGCTGACCTTATCCATAATGTGAATGCTACCATGCAAGAGACATGATCAATGCTGCATGCAGAGGAGCAGCAGAAGTAGCCAGGGATTGTGGCATCACTGATGAAGGGCCTGCAGCAGAAAAAACACTCAGACACTAAGGAATCCCTGGCAAACTTACGCACACATGACAGTTCCCAGGTATCTATCACACTGCACACTGTGGATGTTGGTGCCACAGTATCCATGGCAGAGAAGCATGCAGGCAAGCTTAGTTTGATTACCATTGCAATACTGTAGCATTCAGTGTGTCAGGGTGTATGTACTCTTACAAGGGTGTCAGACCTGTGTTCTATGGGAGATTAACTGCACTTTGACTCTCCTGTTCAGATATTGACCGACATAATAATTAACATAGTAGTTACTGTAAATATGAGATATATGGACGTATTATCTTGTTGTGGTGCAACATGTTGTGGTTCTGACATTACCTCTTATCACTCATTCATCTCTATTACAAATAATAAGAAGGCTTGGAGTTTCATTCAGATACCTTAATATATATAAACACATCAGGATGGATAGCAGCATCTTTAAATATGAATGAACTAGTTAACAGAGCTTACATATATACAAGTTCACATCTCAACAGCTAATTACAAAATGGCAGTCAGGCTCACATGTGTTCAGTATTTATACTAAACTCCTTGGATAGCTTCTTAAAGGTACATACACATTCATTGATCTATACCTCTCCCTCTACTTTTCACAAGTTCATCAGGTATCAGACAAGGCCATGGTCCTGCTCTTGGTAAGCATGAATCTGTTTTGTTAACAATGAAGGTTTACAGCAATGCAGTCCCTAAAGTGTCATACTAGGCCTGCTACCTGGAGTGCCGTACTGTCGGCATGATTGCCAACTACACAGATATTTTATAATTGTACACATATTACAGTCATACATATGCCTTGTATGAGTCACCACATTGATAGATGTGACAGGTCAGGACATTGCAGATTGTCATATGTGTCAACTATGCAGAGTCTTCACAAATGTGAACAGTGTACCTCATTTTTGCTGATGAGATTGCTGTGTAAAGAGCTTTTATTTACAAGTAACTACAGCTGTGCGTGGGAATAATAATGTCATCTTTTCATACTATATGAGGTTTGGGATTCAACACATCTGTAATAGTGCCAGCAGTGTATAGAGCTATACATTTATTGCAACACAGTACTGTAGAGCATAATAGTGCAGGTATTAATGTACTGCTTTTTCCACTCTTATCACAGGTGACCAGGGGAGATGGTCTTAGTCCCCTACACAACTCGATGTCAGTATCTCTTCAGATTCTGATGATGATAGTGGCCACAGTGAGGCACAGGTGGGGGTTTCAGGGGCTAAATATGTCCCAGAGGTTGATATCACTCTTCTGCCATCATTGTCACAGAACACAGTCAGTATGCCTACACATACTCAGTCCCCAGAGGCCACAGATATTGGACAGTCAGAGGATGGGGACATTGATCAGGAAATAGTGGCAGCTATGGCTCTGATCAGGAAATAGTGGCAGCTATGGCTCCAGTGAGTGTAGACACTGGCCATAGCCAGAGAGCTGGTGAGGTTCCACACAGGCAGATTGATAGGGGTGCTCATAGGAGTCCTGCTGTCTTTCTACCACCTGTTGCAGGTGTCACATCATGGTTCACTTGCCATATGTTTCGGGTTGTCATGGAGGCACAGGCACATTCTGAAAGGAACTTCAGATGTATGCTAAGGGTTATGGATGCAGCACAGTCTGACATCCATGATTGCCTGCACCACATTGGTGACACCCTGGATTGGTTCACTGATGCAGTGGACAGAGAGTGGGTCGAGGCAGTGTCTGTCTTGGAACGCACAGTGTCTGTGCTGAAACATGTGGTTGGAGGTGAGCATCGGCCTCATGGATGTAGGTCACCAACCCCATCTGCTGAGAGTTCACATGGCCATGCACAGTCATGATCCCATAGTGGCAGTACATCCAGTGTTACAGAGGGGAGTGTGCTGTCCACACCAAGACATGGCAGGCTATGGGCTCATGGTCCTGTGCATTCCCATGGAGGACACAGTCCCAGCAGACAGCAGTCACCATCAAGTACTAGCACCACTTCTGACCTTGGGCATGGAGGTGTCAGTGCAACTCCTGGCAGAACCAGTTCCCATGTCCAGGCCTAGAGACAGTGAACTGTCAGCTCTACCATGCATGATTTAAAGCTGTCCAACATACACACATGTAGGGCTAGCAATGAGCTTGACTGTGTACACGCACACACTCACACACCACTGTCAAATGCAGGTTACCTACAGACACACATGACACAATCCATTGTCCATCTTGCCTGCTTCCCTTCCTGGCTCACACACATTTTGTCAACATTTTGGGTCAGCCTAGGCCTCCTGCACCCACACACAACACCTTGTGCAAGTGATGATACCTGTACCACATTCCTGTCATCTTCATCATCAATGCAGGGAAATGAAGCTATGTGTCTGATGCACAGGGTGACTATATAAATGAACATGTACTTGTGTAATGCATTGATTAACCATGCCACTTGTGGTGGTTACTGACAAATACTGTATGCTGACATTTGTAATGAGTACTCCACATAATTTTGTGTACCTTATGTTGTATGATGTAATGCCTGTATAGTTATACAATGAAAGGTGGGTCATGGACCTGTCTCTGTTTCTGTTTCAGGATTCTGTTGGGGATACCTATGGACACACATCAGCAAGATAGCCATAGACATCACAGCAGAGGATAGAATGTGAACACAGAAGAAATATGTCCTTAGCAAGGTACAGCACTATAGGTTCATGGCTCCATAAGTCCATATGTGTGTAACAGGCTAACAAGGACAATGACCTCATTCAGAGTACTTATGCAGCCATAATCTGTGAAAAGGTCTGATACCCTTGATAAGTGTAACAGGGGTTTTGGGAGCTAAAACATCTACAAGCTGTGGTGCTGGGGATGACCCATCTACAAATTTCCTGTGTCCAGTACAGACATTTGTCTGGCAACAGTTTTTATTGTCATGTCCTGTATCCCATGGTGCAACCTGAACATGATGTGTGTCACAGCAGATGTGTGCTTATGCATGGGGGGCAGGTTACATATAGGGTGTACTGTCTGTGTGACATACCTGTCTCTCCAACACGTAGTATTTATACCACAGTGATCGTGTAGGTGTGCAGGTTGGGTAAGACATGTGTTATTCTTGTCATGGATGCACAGGAGGTACACAGTGGGATGTGACACTGCCCGGTATGGCAGCCATACACATCCCCTACAAAGCATTTATGAGACAGACTACATATGTACGGTCTTGATACAGACTCCATAGGACATGTTATCTGCAATGTGTATTGCAGTGCCATGGAACCTGTGTGGCTGCTACAGTTGTAAGATATGCCTGTGTAGTGACATAGCAAGGATGCCATTGTACACAATGATAGGTGTGATGAGTGCCGCATACAGTATGGCAATGACAGTGTGGGAGTTACATCACAGACCTGTCTGTTTAGGTTGTACAACACTGAATGCATCCCCACATCTCACCGACCACTGAAAGTCAAAGGCTAAATTTCTCCCTGTGTCCATATGTCCATGAGTAATGGCTCAACTGTGTGCGTGGTGTGTAGACACTATATATTTCCCAGGGGTGGATGACTTTCCAAAGGATCGTATTGTGCATTAGTATTTGTCAATGTCTCAGACAGCAACTGAATGTGTGTCACAGGCCATCCTGGTTAACTGTTGGTTGTCTGTGGGATTCAGTGACAGATCCTGATATGCAATAACCTGCTAATGTACCCAGTCAGAGGGCACTGACAGTCACTGTGACTGCAGAGAGGGAATGGCTAGAAGGGTTACACCATCAATGATGTCTTGGGAAATCCACTGGTAACTGGCGTCATTGCAGCATATGTCTCCCAATGCTGACTTCTCAGATTATGAATGTCAAGACACTTGCCTATCCACCAGCTGACATAACACTCAGTAGATAACCTACACAGTTTCCAGTAAGGCGTGCTGGCTTAATATTGTCAAACACCTTGTCAGGCCATGTTAGGTAGTGTGAGTAATATTTCTGTCTTCCATTGCATAGTGTAACACTCAATGTGGTCCACCAGTTAGAGTCAGTAGACCTGATTTGGCCTTGAGCATAACAAACAGTGTGTGATCCAGTGTCAGTAGGTGTACAACAGTGTTGCTGCTCATATCCACGCCAACTCCCTTCATGGAATTTCATGTCACATGACTCCAAGATTTGGGGACACTGCTTGGCACTACATGCAAGTTGTCCTTTGTGCAACTAAATATTGCAGTTGTTTCCAGCATGTTCCAAGAAGAGAGTCATCCAAGATATGTGTACAGAGCCCAGATAAACAAGTTAGGGAAGAGTAATATGTTTACCCTTTGAAGGTAAGGTGGGGGTTTTGCATAGGTATTCTGCATTTGGACACTACCCAAGTGGTGTGTACTGGAAGGACACAATTACCTTGTGAAGACTGTGGAAAGCAGAGGAGTCCATAGAATTTCTGGTGCCTGATAACTTTTAATGCTGGTCTCACTGACACCATTTTCACATAGGATACCATGCTCTGATATGTCTTCTGTCATCACACGCAAAACGGTACTATGAAGCCCATGATTACAAGCAGGACACAGCCTGTTTGTTCATCCACATAGCTGTCCCACATCAAGAAAGGCTCTGTAGGTTTCTTTTGTTCATCCACATATCTGTCCCACATCAAGAAGGGCTCTGTAGGCTTCACATACTCTTTTCCAAGTAGATACCTTGATTAGCAACCTGGGCAATCAGTTGGCTTTTGCATGTATTATGCTGCCTGTTCCAGGGTTGGTGGGATGTCACTAGGGAACTGACAAGAGGGGGATTAGTAGCACTGCTGTAGTACCACAATATAATGTACAATGTCCATTGACATAGATGTCCAGTCTTGCTGTAACAATCAGCACACTGGCAGTGATCCATCATAGGTGACACTTTCTCAGCACTTCATGCATTCTGCCCTTTAACACATTACTGGTGCATATCTGCATGACATGGCTGTGAGGCCTACTGCAGTGGACTGGCCACCTTTGGCCAATGAGTGCCAACTTGCCACATGTCCTAGGCATGTCATACTGTACAGTTATGTACCCAACACACATGTCTGTGTTCCCATATCATATCACACAACAACCAGTGTGTTGTCTAGTTGCTTGACAGGCACCATATACTTGCGAGGTCAACGTAATGTCAGCAAAGTTGAACAAGTTCACTATGCATGCACGGGCATCCACATCTTCACTGCAAGGTGTGCCTATAAACATTGTATATCAGGCTGTCAACCCCAAAGGTGTGGCAGCATGACCTGCTGCTGAGGTGTTCATAGGTTCATAAGTTCATAGGTAGGTACTAGGCTATCTGCCCAAGGGCATTTATAAGCCTAGCCAGAGTGTGTCAGCTTTTGCCACCCCATTGATTAATTAACTGAGCCTCTGTCAAGAAGAGCCAATGAAGTGATCCCAAGGGTCTATTTTCTGTTACCCATCCACTCGTCAAGGTTTCTCTTGAAGAGTGTTAGTGAAGGGCTCTGCCTAATGTAGTTAGGAATTTTGTTCCAAAGCATGGGGAGTCTCTGTGACAGGAATCTATCCCTCCAGCATGTTCTATTTATTGTTGTGGTGAGGTTTAGCTCACTAGAGCGAGTGGCTTGCAGTGACTTGGATTTCTTTAGGTGGAGCATGTCCATCAATTCTGAGGTGGACATGGCTTTGTAAGTCAGGAAGAGATCACCTCTGAGTAAGCAATATGCCACTGAGTACAGCTGGAGTTTTTCCAGTCAGGTTGCATACGACATATGTTTGAGACCAATAATCCTCTTGGTGAGGTACTTTTGTGGTCTTTCCAGCTGTTGGAAGTGTCTTGTGAGGTACATCCCAAATGGGGCATTGTACTCTATGATGGGTCTGATGAGTGATGAGTAGAGGGGCACTATAACCTCTTTATTTCTAGATGCAAACCTAATTAGTAATTAGATGGGCTACATAGAAGGATTTCCTAACTACTTTGGCAATATGATTGTCAAAGGAGAGATTACTATCTACCTGGGTCCCCAGATCTCTTATTACCTCTTCTGTATTACGGGGGCTGTCACCTATGTCATAATTCATGGGCGTTTTGTTTTTCCCAAATGGGATGACTATGCATTTTTTGGCATTTAGCTTGAGACCATGACTTTGACACCAGGTGTCCATCTCAGTAAGGCCCTTTTGGAGAATGTCCATGTCAGCCGGAGAGTCAATTATGGCTCCCAGTTTGCAGTCATCGGTGTACTTGGTTAGCCATAGTTCTCCTGTGTTTGCCTGTACTTCTGAGAAGTATATGCCAAACAGTAGGGGTTCCAGGACCAAGCCTTGTGGGACACCACTTTTGACTGGTTTAGAGTCAGACCTGGAGCCCACTATTCTTACTGTGTGTGTTCTGTCTGTAAGCCAGTTGGTAACCCATCTTGTGACATAGGGATTTATGTTCAGATTGGTGAGTTTTCCATAATTCCTGAGTGGGGAATGGTGTCAAAAGCCTTGGCGAGGTCAAGGTAGGCTATGTGAACTACCTTCCCCTCATCAATGGCCTTGGTGACTGTCTCGAAGAAGTCAACCAGGTTTAGTAGGTATGATCTTCCCTTAACAAAGCTGAATTGGGTCGGGTTAAGTGTTTGGAGGTTCCCAATGTCTTTGTTAATGTGTTCCATGATGATGCGCTCCATAGCCTTGCAGACCAGGCTAGTCAGGCTTATGGGGCGATAGTTACCAGGGTCAGTTGTGGCCCCTCCTTTGTGGAGCAGAATAACAGTTGCTGTGCACCATTCTATGGGCACACAGCCTGTGGAGAGGCTGAGGTTGAACAGTGTGTTTAGGTGGGGGGTTAGTTCATTCTGTAGTTTGTGCAAGACGCAGCCTGGGACACTATCTGGCCCCATTGACACTGTGCTTTTGGCTTTTGAAAGGGCTGTTTTCACCTGTGCGTCTGTGATTTTTGGGGCACTACACTTTTCCGGTATTGTTGTGGACCATTTTGTGGGTGAGAGGGGGGTGAAGTTTGCACTGAATCTATCTGCCAGGATGTTGGCAATATCAGTGGGTTCAGTATATTTTGTTTTATTTTGCACTAGCTCAGAACAATATCTGCAAGTTGCCACTTAGATTCTTGACATAGCTAAAGAAGGCTTTGTGGTTACCTTTCAAAAGCTTGGCTATTTTTCTTTTGAAGTTATCCTTGGAGGATTTTATGAGTGACCTTAGTTTCTTACTGATACTGATCAGAGATCTCTTTCCTTCTTGAGATTTGCTTTTTTTCTAAACTAGTTTACTCCTTCTACTGTATAGCCTGTTTATGGCAGGGGTCCAGCAGACTGGTTTCCTTCTCTTAGGGGAGTGAGTCCTGGTTTTGCTAGGGATGGCACGATCCATGCATCCTTCTAGGTGCTCATAGAGTGCATTTGTAAAGGTTCCTGCATCTTGGACCCTGTTATCCTTTAGCGTGGGGGCTGTCAAACTTACCACCTCTGTCTTAAGTAAGGTGAAGTTTGCTATAGAAAAGTTTTTCACTGTGGTTTCCTTGGTTGGAGGTGGTGGTGTGGTGTGGACATCCAGAGTGATTAGTTTAAGGTCTGATCTAACCAGTGACGGGTTGACCTCTGGTGTGGAACACCTGTCGACCATGTTGGTGATGACCAGGTCCAATATATTTTCACCTCTGGTAGGGGAGTTTACCAACTGATCCAGGGCATTTGAGTTGATAAATTCCAGGAAGCTCTGGACCTGGGAGTTTGTACTTGAGTAGTTTTCCCAGTTAACAGTAGAGTAATTGAAATCACCCTATATCAAGGTGCTCGATAGGACCTTCATGTTTTCCAGTGTCTCCAGAAAGGTAGAGTGGTGGTCCTGGGTCATGGAGGGTGATCTGTGGCAGGCCACAATTTGCATTGCAGATTTGCCTGATGTTAGTTGCACATGGATGATCTCAGAGGTATCATGCTGCGCCATTAACCTGGAGGTGTAGGTATCCTTGATGAATATGGATACACCCCCTCCTTTTGTGTTTCGGTCCATGTTCTGTGGGCGAAATGTGTGTTATGGTTGTAGCCCGGTAGTGCTGGGGTGCTCTTTGGAGCCTTGAACCAGGTTTCAGTTACTGCACAGATGTCAACGTTCTCCATACTGAGGAGTGCTTCGAGCTCATGCATTTTGAGATTTAAACTCCTGGCGTTGAGTAGCATAACCCTCATTTGCACTATGGGGGCAGCAAGAGCCTTGGCCAGTATTTAAAAGCCTAGGGGTGACAGGTGCAAGCCGTCTCTTGCTAAGCAATGAGGCCTGTCGAGCATGTCGTCCCAGCGTGTGTGTGTGTGTGTGTGTGTGTGTGTGTGTGTGTGTGTGTGTGTGTGTGTGTGTGTGTGTGTGTGTGTGTGTGTGTGTGCGTTTGTGTGTGTGAGTGTGTGTGTGTGTGTGTGTATGATATGTATATGTGTTTTGTAGATATATGGGGAAAGACTGAGATGTATATTTTTCTATATGTATATAGTTATATATATATATATATATATATATATATATATATATATATATATATATATATATATATATATATATATATATATATATATATATATACATATATGTATATATATATAGGTATACATCTATTTGAAAATACATAGAGCTACATATACTACATATGTGTGAGAGAGATAGTGACAGACGGATATGTATACATATATGTATGTATGTATAGACATATCTATACATAACATGTCATTTTGATCAAGGGGCAACAGGATTGTGCTCAGTGTAACTAAGTGTTTGGGCATGCCCAGTGGGACTGTCAGTACTGATAAAGTGACTCCAAGCCACACCTACCTGCACTCATGTCTGGAATTTTGTGTGTTACAGACACTGACATCTGTCCCTGGTTCTGCAGTACTGCACTTCACTCAAAATGTCCATGACATTCTCCAGCTCTCTGATGTAATTAATGTGTGACAGAGGTTCATAATGTTACACCACACACAGACTGACAGTCTTTGACAACACCAAATTAATAATACCTCACATGCAAAAGATGTGGATACCTCCAGATATGAACAATTAACAGCATCCCCAATGCTAACTTCCCTAGTCCACTGAGCCACAGAAGCTGCCACTCAGAGAGTAGTCATTCATCGCACAATAAAAAGCATACATATGTACACTGTTATTCCTGTGTTAAGTGAGAACTACAATGTGTGATCAATGTCTATGTTACTGCCCTGAGTTTGCGTGGACTGTTGATATACCATTGGTGACCTACTGTTAAAGTGGTTATATGGGGAAACTGCTGTGTTGGGTGTGGGGGAGCAACACCACATGTTCTGCTGGGATACACATTAGTCCAACTCTCATGTGACCCCATTTTTTAACATCTCTCTTGACTGATGTAGTGCATATTCCAACCATGAGACTAGTGAATATCAAGGAACACATACTAGTGGACTGGGTAACTGTAGTCCAATGTGGATATTACTTGTGGCCAAATAGCCCATTATATTCACTTGCATAAATGCAGCAAATCAATACATACAATTGCATATTATAATAATCCTTACAAGTAGTGTGTAGGTTAGGGACTTACCTTGCAAATGCAGTAGTTGACAGAACTGTAGTTCAGGGCTGACTCTGTCTGATGCAACCAGTACACAGCCAATGCATGGATAGGTATAGGTTGTGTGGGTTGTCTGGCATCAGCTTTACTATATGTATGTGAGTAGGGGTAAGGTGTCAGTCCCTAGGGCCCTAGGGTGTCAGTCAATGTGTTATGCATTGTCTCTTAGCCAAAGCCAGGGCATACTGGGCATGCCTACTTCTGCCTATAGGGTCATCATCAGAGGGTTCCTTCTCCAAGTCCTGCTGTGACTGTGGTGACTTAGGCAGTGGGGGGATGTGTATTGCTTCCCTTTGGTGTTCCTGCTACAGCTGTTTCCACAGGATCATATTGTGTAGCATAGCACATATTCTGAACATATGTGCACATGTGGCTGAAGATTACTGCAGGGCTGCACCAGATATATCAAGGCACTGGAACAGTGAATTCAGAAGCCCAAACACATGCTCTATAATGTTCCTAGTTTGTGCATGTGCCTTATTATGGCATTCTTCCATGGGTGTGTGTGCATTTCTGATGGGTGTCATTATCTACTTTTCCAGGGAGTAACCAGCATGCCCCAGTAAATGGCCATGTGGGATGTCTCCCCTAGCAAACATCTGGTACAGCTGTGATGGGTGCCAGATATGGGAGTTATGACAACTGCCAGCACTTTCAGCACACACATTCATGATAATCCCCTGGGCATTGCACATGACCTGGAAGTTGATGGAGTGCTACCCCTTGTGGTTGACTAAGATTCTACCCTCCTCACCAGGTGGTGCATTGATGTGTACATGTGTGCAACCTATGGCTCCCGGTACATCAGGGTAGAATTGTTGCATATTGCTGGCCCTCGCCTCAGTGGTGAGGAGAAAAGAAATGTGCTCACTGGCATATAGTAGCATGGCATCCAGGAACATGTGGAGTACCCTGGATGCTGATGCCTGTTAGACCCCCATCATGTTCACAATTGGTCTTTGGAAATTACCTGTAGCTAGTATCCTAAGGGCTACACATAGCTTTGTTTTCACTGGGTGGGCTCCCCTCTGTTGCCCCTGGGTCTGAGTTGAGGGTGGCAGAGTTCAGTGAGTTCTTGTAGTCTGTCCCTGTCCACCCTGTAGCGCTGTACAATCTCCAGCTCATATAGCTCCTGGAAGGTTATCCCAGGCCTGAACTCTATTCTCCTTCTCTGTCTAGGCCTACTATCAGCAGCAGCAACACTGACATCAGCATCTAGCACATACAGGTGCAGCATACCTGCAGCAGCCTCTAGCATTCTCACAGTTAAAATTCCCAAGTCTGTACTCCACTGGTGCAGAGTACTGGGGAAAAATCAGAATGTAGGGTATATGCATACTTTATAGTGCTCTGCTGTAGGTGCAGAATGTGTGATCGGGTAACTATGATGCATTCCACCTGCCCACAATATAATTAACATAATTTAATGACCCTATTTAGCTTAAACAAGGGTCAAAATTAATTACTTTTTTTAAAACACGCTTGGCGTGGCGGCGTGCCACACAAACACGTGCACGGAAGGTAAACAAAGCTTAGAAGTTAGTGGACACACACCCCTGTAGGGACATGCTCAGCCAGGTAGCACACTGAGCAAACATGCACACCTAAGCTGAAATCAGCTTAGAAGTCAGTAGACCCCCCCCCCCCCCAGTGTCAGCTACCTCCTATGTAAACATCAACGTGGGTCTAAGCCTACACAAAGGGGATATGTGGACATAATTACTCCTTTCTGCCATTCAGTACCTCCACCTCATTTGCATAGGTATCCATGCTCACAGACTGGAAACTACACGCTTCAGAGCCCAACCACATTAGCAACAATATCAATGCTCCATTGTAGGGACTCCACACACAGTCCTGTAATACATTTCTGTCACATACTAACTAATTTGTTTTTGTCCATTTTTTTTTCTATAAAGTATGTTTGTGCAATGTGGCAAGCTGATCAAACATGCCCAGATTATTAAAAAATGTAATTTCACTTATTTCCTTTAATTTTTCTGACATACAGGATGATAGTTTCAGTCATATGTGTATTGGGTATGACATTTTTGTCCAGATATCTACATGTTTACAACCCATTTTGCCTATCTACACTCCTGTACACAGAATTTTTCCGTGTACACTACAGACACTGACACAAGGTCTGAAAAGATGCCTTTCTGCTCGCTGGATCATTTTACCGATCTGATTTGCATGAGATTCACCTGCTTATGAGGTGATTTGCATGCCATGGAAGTTTCTCTGTGGGCACCTGTGTGCACACCGCTCAGCTGTACTAACTGAATCTAAAAATGTTCGTGGCCATGTAAGCATAATGGTGCAATGCCTACACGGAAAAAAAATGTGTAGGCTTTACTAAATTCCCCTATATATATATATATATATATATATATATATATATATATATATATATATATATATATGTATATGCATATATAGATATTTATATATGGCTGTGCATTGCTATAAATTAAAACACCCAAATCTCAACCTTTAAAAAGTCGTCACTGAAAGATCAGTTTTGCAAATGATGACACACTACTATTCATGAGCCGATCGAAATCTTGATCAATGCAAAACTTTAACAAAAGAAAATAAGATGAAGACATCATTTTTTGCAGGAGGCAAGCCCCCAGACCCTCCACATACCCATATATCTTTCTATCTATCTGTCTATCTATCTATCTATCTATATGAGTGTGTGTGTGTGTGTGTGTGTGTGTGTGTGTGTGTGTGTGTGTGTGTGTGTATATATATATATATATATATATATATATATATATATATATATATATATATATATATATATATATGTGTGTGTGTGTAAAAACCAACCCTGGCAGGAAGAAGCAATGATGAATCTTCAAAGACAACAAAAGTATCAAACATTCAAAGAAACGATGAAAATGCACTGATCGTACCGAACTTTTTAATAAGTGCAAGCGCTTTCACAGATGCTATATCCGCTTCATCAGAAATATTCTACATAAAAAACAAATGCATTATATATAATATACTAACATCATGTGACCTTATTAAACAATAATACAATGTACTAATAAATTAATTAATCAATCATATATAAAACATTTCTTAAAAACATCAATGCTGTGCAAAATCTACAGACACAAAAATTAAAATATATAAAAACAACAATCTATGTTTTGTATGCAAATAACATCATAATGCCCATGAACAACATTGTATAAAAACTATACAATCTAATATCTAACTAGATAAATTCATCGCAACTTCCTACCCTTTAAATGGGGCTTAAATGACACAGTTTCATTGAGCCCCCTTCCTCTATGTGCCCGCAATCTAAGAATCCAACGTAATTTGGCTTGTTCTGTTCTATTTACTAAGTTGCCAATATGTATGGACTCTGTTAAAACTTGCAACACTTGAAATAAAAAAATATGTTCAGTTCCTTCATGTAGAGTGTGTTTCACAATTGCGCTATATTCATTCTTCCTATTATAGCAGTAAACATGATCCGTGATGCATTCACGTAAAGTTCTGTTAGTTTTGCCCACATAAAAACTAAAACAAACAACACAGTGGGCAACATATACTAAATTCTTGGTCTCACAACTACTGTTGTTTCTTAGTTCCCATAAGCGTCCACTATCCGGATGCTTAAAATAACGTGACTCATCAATTAAATTACATTGAATACATTTGCCACACTTTCTGGTGGCCTCATACATATTCAAAGGGGAATGTATAGTATTTACACTTATATCGTTGTAACACAAACTTTGTTTAAGAGATTTCATGTTAGTATATGTGAATGTGGGAAAATCTCCCACTAGATCTCTAACCCTGTCATCCACCATAAGAATATTCCAATTGGTGGCGACAGCGTTCTTAACAATGTCTAAGTTACAACTATATGGAAGAACAAGTGCTTCCTTTCGTAATGGACATTCATTCATACATATGTGGTATATTACTGATCTTTCTGAATAATAGGGTTTGGCTCTAGTCGCTCTTAAATCATGGACATTAGAATAGACTCTATGGATTTCTTGCTGACTATAAGCCCTGGTCACTAGTCCCTTTTCTAAATTAACTAATTCATGACTGAAGTGGACTTCCTGGCAAGATAATTGAGAAAGCCTCATGGCTTGTCCTTTAATTACATTCTCAAAAATCTTGGGGTTATGCATGCTACTACGATGTAAAAAAGCTGGTCTATAGCATGACTTACGATAGGCTTTGGTAATAAGGTCAGTTCCTGATCTAAATATTGTTACATCTAAATAATTGATAGTACTAGATGAGAAATCCACTGTAATTTTCAAAAATGAATCCAAGTTATTTAATTGCTCAAAAAATACATTGAGCGATTCTTCAGTGCTAGGCTTATAATTGCCCCAGGGCAGATAGCCTAGTATGAACCTATGAACCTATTATGGTAGTATTCCCCCAGCCTTCTTTGTACGCTTAAGTAGCTGAGATTCAAGGCACTGAACACTATGGAGGTCCCTCCAACTTGTCCCCCTTTCTTAACTAGTGGCCTTGCAATTGGTATCCTAAGGCAGTGTAATAACTGCTTTGTGCTCAACGGTAATGAACTTCTACTTAATGCAAAAACTGTGTCTATGACAGGTTCAAATTCCTAGTTAATATGGAGTCACCCCTCTTATGATTAGTGAAACACAGCATCACATAGTCACACCCTTATCTCACACACTATTACATTTTCAGATAAAATGCACAAAAAATATCTGACATAAATCCTTGCCATATCCTCCTAGAACTTGTAAGAACAGGCCTCAGTGGAAGTCCTGCAGCTCACTTACTCCATGTAAATCTACATCAACCTGTCACCAACAAACAGTTTACTCCCAATCAGGTATTCTTAAACTAGCTTCTGACAAAATGTCTTGGTGTTTGATGACTCAATTGCTGGATTGCAGCTTCCCCACTGTTCAGGGTGGACAGAGAAAAGGTTTATGTCAGCTGTTTTTGATGTCCCAGGATAACAGGAATTACAGCTGTACTAAAGACCCACTCCTGAGACATGAATGACTATATCATGTAGTGTCTATGAAGGAGTGTATGATTTGGATTAAAAAGCTGAGGGACATGAAAGGAGACATAACAGTACCTTCTATCCATCTGATGAATGCAGTAAAGCTCTGATCCAGAATGGAATAATTGTTTCAGCAAAAAGAGAAGATAAATGGCTTTAACAATTGGCTTAAAAGCTGATGTCATTCCAGGGGTTCCAGTATACATCACTTTGGGATGAGATGAGTGATGGTCCAATTTGCTTTGCAGGGGATAGCCTGCATCTGTTGTTTAAAAGTTTCTGCATACTGGCAGAAACCTTTGCTGTCCCCATTAATGCATTTTTAGGCAGTGTTCATTTAATGAACATCCCAACTTAGCAGATTCATCTCACCTTAAATTCAGTCATGCTAAGGTGGCTGTTCTCAATGCCAGGAGTCTTGATAACAAATTGCCCAAAGTTGTGTTGATCCTGCATCTGAACATGTCCCTGTATGTGTAGTTACAGAAACACTGAATGTAAAGAAAGAGCTTATTCCATACATGGATTTTTGTGTCTAATATGCCCTTAGGTCTGAAGAAAACTGGTGGTAGTATCTACATATTTGTTAGAGACCATATCTCTTCTCGAATGATACCCAGAGACCCACAAATTGAGCTCATCAAAACTTTAGTTTATCATGAAGAGAAACCCTTGCAAAACATAGCATGCCACAGAGACTCTTTTGATTACATGCTGTAATGTTGGATTCCTAGAAGTTTTAAAATAAATTCCCATTAGAAATAGCTCCTTAATCCTAGGTAACTTCAGTTACCCTGCCACAGACTAGAACACCTGTACCTCTAATGTAGGTATGTGCTGAAATTTTTGGATTTGGCAAACAGGAATTTCCTGGAGCCGATAGCAAATGAACACACCACAGCTCAAAATATTTTTGATGTGGTCCTCCCAAATATTACTTCTACCTGTTCATTCTCATAGGTTCATAAGTTGGTACTAGGCTATCGGCCCTAGGGCCTATACAAGCCTAGCCATAACAATTCCCTGAATATTTCTTCCCACACTATTTACTTCCCTGGACCCCTGTCTAGCAGGGCGAATGACGTGATCCCCGGGGTGAATTTCCTTTCTCCCATCCAATCATCAAGATCCTTTTTGAAGAGGGACAAAGAGGTGCTCAGCTTGACATGTATGGGCAGTCTATCCCAGAGTCTGGGGAGTTTCTGGGTCAGGAACTTATCCCTCAAGCATGTTTTGTTTATTGTGATGACAAGGTTTAGAACCATGGAGCTTGTGGCTATGAGGGATTGGAATTTCTTTAAGTGTAGCATGTCCAACAGCTCTGGGTTTGACATGGCCTTGTATGTTAAGCAGAGATCACCTCTGAGTAGAAGATATGCAACAGAGTATAGCTGGAGATTTTTAAGGTGATCAGCATAGGGCTTCTGCTTTAGGCCTGTGATTCTTTTAGTGAGGTATTTCTGCGGCCTTTCCAGTTGTTGCAGATGTCTTGAGAGGTACATACCAAATGGGGCATTGTATTCTATAATGGGTCTAATGAGGGATGAGTACAGTGGGACAATGGCCTCCTTTTTTCTGGATGAAAATCCCTTAGTGATGAGGTGTGCCACATAGAAGGATTTCCTAACTGTTGTGGCGATGTGGTTATCGAAGGTGAGACCACTGTCCACCTGTGTCCCTAAGTCTTTTATCACACTTTCGGTGTTTAGTGTACTGCCACCTATGTGGTAATTTGTGGGTACATGTTTTTTTCCAAAGGGAATAACTAGACATTTCTTGGCATTGAGCTTGAGCCCATGGCTCTGGCACCAAACACCTGTTTCTGTAAGGCCCTTTTGTAGACTATCCACATAATTTGTGGATTCAATAATGGCTCCCAGTTTGCAGTCATCTGCAAACTTTGTTAGCCAGAGTCCCTTAGTGTTGGCCTGTACTTCAGAGAAGTAGATGCCAAACAAGAGTGGTCCCAGGACTAAACCCTGAGGTACTCCACTTGTCACTTGTCTGAAGCTGGATTTGGAGTTGGCTACTTTTACAGTGTGGGTTCTGTCAGTAAGCCAGTTGGCAACCCATCGAGTGACATAGGGATTAATGCCCAGCTTAGTAAGTCTATCTATGATTCCAGAAGGGGGATGGTGTCAAGGGCATTGGCAAGGTCCAGATAGGCTGTGTGGACCGCCTTACCCTCATCCCTGGCTCTGGAGACTGATTTGAAGAAGTCAATCAGGTTCAGGAGACAAGATCGGCCCTTCACAAACCCAAACTGGGTGGGGTCCAGTATTTGAAGGTTGCCAGTGTCTTTGTTTATAAGTTCCATGGTAATACATTCCATGGTCTCGCAAATCAGGCTCGTCAGACTGATGGGGTGGTAGTTCCCAGGATCCAAGCTGGATTCCCCCCTTGTGGAGTGGGATAACTGTAGCTGTCCACCACTCAGTGAGCATGAAGCCTGAGGTGAGGCTATGATTAAACATGACACTTAGGTGAGGTGCCAATTAATTTTGTAGTTTATGTAATACACAGTCTGGGGTGTCATCTGGTCCCATGGATGCTATATTCTTAAGCTTTGGAGAATGCATTTTTTACCTGTGTAGCCATTATTACTGGAATTTGGCAATCTTCTGGTGTTGAGATGAGCCATTTAGGGGGTGAGAGGGGGGTGAAGATGGCACTGAATTGATCTCCTAATGTCCTCTTCACCAGTTGGCCAGAAATTTTTATTACTACATAACTAACTTACTCATGTTCTTACTCAATTACTAATTTGTGCACTTAGCTGACCTCATTAAGACAACCTTAAGATGTCAAATATTAGGTGACTAATATTAAAAACTACAGAGGATAATATGTCTAGCCTAGGTCACACAGACTAAGAACAATTAATTTTGCAACAAGATGAGATTTGAACTGGTTAAAAAATGGTAGAACTTTCTCTTTAATGTGGAATTATTTTGATGACTTTTCCTTCAGAGATTGTGCATATGTACTGATACTGGTGGACTGTAGAAGTTTGAGTAGACTTTTATGATGGAATCTTTCTGAATTGGGCAGTTTTGTCATTATTGGTGCATGCATTTTGTTTCGTTTACTGGAAAAATGTTCAAAACAATAAATTTAAAACGCCCTCTAAAACTGCACTGTATTGTACAAGGAATATAATTTAATACAATCAGAAAGGTGTATGAAAGAGAGTGTGCATGTTTCGTGTGCAATGGGCCTGTGATTTGAAAACAGACCAAACTCAAAGTTAATCTTTATCTGCCACTGGCAAAATGTATTTCCTTTGACTGTGGGTTTCAATGCTGTTTCAATGAATGTGAGTTTCAAGGGCAGAGGAGTTTTAATGCTAAGTCTGTTTTCATTGTGAGACTGCATTGTTTTTTAGCAAATATTTATTAGTGTTTGCACTGTAAAATGCAAAATAAAACATTCAAATGAAGTTCAAATCATCGCAGAAGTAAAGAATTATGCACATTAGTGTTTATGGTAAATGGGGTGAAATAGCAAAATAATGGTTCATTGGAATGGCTGCAGGGGGGAGGCTCCATTCGACCATGATTTTGTGAGGGGAGGAAGAGCGGCAAACTCAAAGACAGCCCCAGCTGAACTATCCCTCTCAACTGTCCAGATTTTTGCAGAATTAATAGATTTTTGCTTCTTATTTTTGGTTTGTGGTTTTCTGGCAAATCATTTAGGAATTAAGTCACTAAATAAGGACAGACACTGAGTTTCAGACTTCATAACCCTCAGAAAGATGTATGTTAAAGCAAGACCTGTTATTCTGTCAACTGTCTCAGTTTATACAAGAGCAATTTTAGCACTGTTTCTATGTCCTCCAATATATTTGGATTGTCAGATTTCCTGCATTAAGAGGTTGAGAGGTACGTGCAAATAAATTGCTTTATAGAATTAGGCATATCCAAACCTCTCAACTGTCCCCGAATTTGGCTCAAAATGTTGCTCTTCCTAATAATCCCTCCACAAAATGGCAATTTTGGAAGAAAACATGGAAGGTTTACAATTAATAAATAACTGTAATAATCAGAGTTGTAGATTACTTTTTTCAGAAATACATGTAGATTCTTTTATTTTGTCAGCTGCTCAAGTTAGCAGTACTAATATTAAAAAAAATTGTCCCTTCTTTGACAGGTTCCCAGCTGTATTATGTGGCTATTTTATATTTTTGCATCACATTTTTGGTCCGTTTTTCATAAAATTGTGTTTTGGCAAATTAGTGGCAAATCATTAAAGACTGAAGTTAGAAAATAATGACAGACATTTCAGTTTCAGATTTCATACCCTTTAGAAAATTCATACTATTGTATTATCTTTCTAAGTTTATAAGAGCAATATTTAAAAATTGTCCTTATTTTTGCGCCTTTGTCCAACTTCTTTGTATGGCTTTGTCCAGATTTCTTGCTCTGAGGTTGAGAGGTATGACAAATTTGTCAGGGCATCACAGTCAGCCAGAGACATTTCAAATAGTGACATACTTGTTGCACCCCACTCCCTCATGTAGTGACTCTGGATGTCTACAAACAAGGCAAGGAGCAGTTATGCAGTGTAAATGTGCAGAGTATCCCCCATTCCAAGGTAGACACAAGTACTACAGTGGCTTTTCATCTGTCCTAGATTTTGCAGAATGTTCTGGTTTCTGTTATATTTTTATACTGTTGATTTATGCTTATTAATATTCAGAAAGTGCCTGTTACTCTGTGTTTAAGTAGCAATGCTTTAATGACCATCAGGTAAGCTTGTCTGAGATTGTAAGATGCAAGTAAGTTTTAATAAGCATACTGTTAAAGAATTACCAACATTGAAAGCCTTTCTGTTGTTGCCATGCAGAGAATACTTACATAACTAGATAACGTATAAGCCTTCAGTATTTAAATGCATATGGATTATATTATTTTAAGAAGCTCATTACATTTGTTGGAGACTTGCAGTCATCTTTGCAGGCTTTACCTGCAAACTAAATAGAATGCCAATCTATCTTGTGTGGTCCACAACCTGTGCAGTAATCCTTTAAGCAATGTATGTTGAGCTTGTTTCTTGTTTGCTTTTCATTTTTTACTTTGTGATCATGTTTTCCCCATGAAACAAGTAGATAGTTGTTGTCAGACAGCAGGTCTTTCTTGGATAAGAAACATTTTTACAAGTGGGGGTATCACAGAGATTGCTACTTTCAGCATGTTACTTGTTACTTTAATAAAGCTGAATATAAAATATAATTAAAAATGCAGTGCAAGGAGAAGTGGTTTGAGTTGAATGCTACTTGTTTTTCTTATACTTGATTTTGACTGGCATTCCACTAATGTATTTAAAAAGTAATTTATTTTTTCATGCCTCACAACCTTTTTGTTTCCATCTAGATATTAAGTAAGCTGTCATGCAGCCAATGCATTGAAATGTTTTTTTTTTTCTTCTACACTCCATTTTGTCTTGATTGGACTCTCATAATGATGGTTTGGCACCCAGGGCTGCATATTTAATTAAAGTTACAGTATTTGTGGTTTTGAACATAGCCCCTCCCCTTTCTAGTTGGACACACCCATTCCCATTGACCCCACCCATTCAGCTGTCTCCTGCAGCCCCCCTTTGATTTGAAGTTACCAGCCACCACTGGAAGCCATCATTGGCACTGCCTGAATCCTGCAACCCAGAATAACATGATCCTGAGAAGAAGTAAGAGAAAACTTTTTGAAATTTATAGATTAAAGATTTTGCAAAAAGGTCTCTGGAGGGGATGCCTGAATCAAAGGTCATCCAAGTAAGGAAATATTTGGATACCTTGATGCCTGCAAAAAGCAATTACAGGAGCAAGGCATTTGGTGAAAACCCTTGGGGCAGTAGAAAGGCAATAGGCCAAAGTGGAGAACTGAAAATGAAAGGAAGCAACAGAGAAATGCAAAAACTTCCTGAAAATAGGATGGATCAGAATATGGAGATAAGCATGCTTGAGATTCAGAGACACCATATAGGCCTGAGGGAGCAGAAGAGGAAACAGAATCTGAAGGGACAACATTCAAAAGAAAGGCACTTTTAGAAAAGTGTTTAGATGAGAGAGGTCTAGAATAGGTCTCCAAGTGCCCTCTTTCCTGGGCACTAGAAACAGTCTGGAGGAGAACCCTTTCCCCCTTTGGGACATGGGCACTACTTGAATTGTACCCTGACTCAAGAGATTTTGAAGAACCTCTGGGGAAAAAGGGGAAGTCTGTTCCCAAGGAGGCTGAGGAATGCCAATAAAAGGAGGATGGGATTTCCACACCATGAAGTACCCCTGATGAATGACTGGCAGAATCAAAGAATCCTGAGTGATCTGAAGCCAAACAGGAAGAGAAAGAGAAAGGCAAAGAGGAAAAGGAATGTGGCAGATAGTCATACAGCACCTGGTTTGTCTGGAAAGGAAGGCTTTGGAGTCACTGTAAACTGAAAAGCCTTAGCAGGAGGAGCCCATTTGCCACTCTTCTTACCTTTAGTAGAAGGGCAGGATTGCCTACGTACAAAGGTAGGCTTAGCAGGATTGTTTATCTGAAATTTAGGCACAGGAGAAACAAACACATGTTTAAGCTCCTGAAAGCCTTACCCTTATCCTGAAGGCACTTAAACATACCAGCAGCAGCTTCCCCAAACAAAATCTTAGAATCCAGAGGAGCATCAATTAACTTAGACTTAATATCATCAGGTAGAGGTTGAAGTCTAAGCCAAGAATACCTCCTCATCACTGAACCAAAAACAGAATCCCTAAAAGAGGCATCTGCTACATTATAACTGCATTTAATAGAATGACGAACGACTTGAGAGAAACTCCCTAGCAAGGAAAGAACAGAAGTTTTACCCTCAGGGTCTGGAAAATCAGAAATAAGTTGACAGGCCTGAGAAAGTAGAGCCAACACATGCTTAGACATATGGGTCTGATGAGTCCATGTTCGCACATCAAATATGGAACACAGCGAATGCCTTATGAATAAAACATAAAACAGTGAAACGTTAAAGTACTGAAAACACTTAACATCGAAAAAAAATCATCGAATGACCATAGTTGGCCAACAACCAAGAAGTACTGCAATGCATAAGGTAAGTGAAGGAAACCTTTTTTTTAATTTTTAAATTTGCCCTTTTCCCCACTGTAGTGCGACCTCAGAGTTGGTATATATAGTTGGGGGATGGTGGGGTGCAGCCCCCCCCCCCCACCTTGTTTGATTACATTTGCAATGCTGGCTAACTATGGCCATTCAATCAATTATTTTCTGATGGTAAGTGTTGTCAGCACTTTTATGATTTCCTCTTTTTCATTCGATTATAAACCATTCACTGTGTTATATATATTCAATGCATGAACATAGACCTGGGTCTGATAATTAATAGCCCTAAAAGCTAGGGTAGCAGAAGTGTAAACCTTCTTACCCAGCCTTTCTATAGCTCTGCTGTACTTGTCAGAAGGCAATAACTTGGGTGAAGAAAGCAACTGAAACAGCCTATCAGAGGCTACAGACACTACAGTGGAAACAGCATCAAGACATTTATATAAAAAAAGCAATCCTCAGGCACCTTATAAAACCTGTCAGGTTTCTTGAAAGCAGGGGTAGAGTATCAGGTGCATGAGAGGCTTTGGAAAAAGCATCACACAAAGCAGCCAAAATAGTTGGAATAGCCGCAGGCTTAGGAGATTCCAACTGCAGCAATTCATAGTAGTTCTTATGGATATCAGACACCTGAGCACAATCCCACTTAAAAATATCCATCATCCTAGAGAATGTGTCCCCAAAGGAAATTTCCTCAAAATGAACATCAGCACTAATAGATTCCTCCTTTTCTGACCCAAAGTCCAAAGGAGAAGGAAACTGAGTAGAATAAGTCAGGGCTTTATCATCAGAATCTGACTCATACTCAGAAGAATCCTGTTCTCTAGGCCTTTTAAGGGGAGTAGAGGACCATGGAGAAGCCAGAACTGAAACCCCTTGAGGAGGATTTAAAGGCATGAAAGCAGTAAATAGCCCTGAGTAAAGGCCTGCCAGTCACTTTATGGATCCCTAGGAGCAGAAGAAACATGTTTAAGTTTTTGTTTCTTTTTTAAGGGAACAACCCCTCCAAAAAAAAAAAAACTGAGAAGGCTAAGACCCAGGATGACAGTTGAGAACTGTAGTAGGAAGTTCTTCCACAACTAAAAATTGAGGAACTCCCTGGGCCCCTTGGAGAAAAAATCAACAGTGGTTCCCCCTGAACATCCGAGACAGATGCCTGCAAAGCCTCTTCAAACGTACTGCCAGGTAGATCCTCACCAGCCTCCAACATGGTCGCAGAACAGAAATCCAACAACACAGCTGGGTGAGCCTCTGGATTTGTAATGACCTCAGGAGAAACACCTGGCAGAGGCTGGACAGCAGAAGATTCTGGTCACACCTTTTTTTTCACCTTCTTCTTCCCTAACAGTTGACCCTTGGGGCAGGAGATTCATTCCATTGTATCTTCAGTGAGAAGCTTAAGATGCTGGTTCTCAAGATACAACATAAAGGAAGAAAGTCTACTGTGAAGGGTTTTGGGGATGAATGCCTGACAAATTGAACAAGACATATGGTCATGAAAAGCACCTAGACAAAAAGGACACTTATCCTGGCATCTTTATGGGGAATCTGTCTCCCACACTGGCATTTACCCTTCCTGGATGACTTTAACTGCAAGGAACACAAAATAAAATGAGAAAAAACAAAAACCCAATGGGGCACTTATCTGCCTTTGCAAAGAAGTCAGCAAACAGGCATAGGGAGTCACTGGGGAACAAAAATGCATTCAACTGGCAGAAAATGAATGCAGGTAAACTGACCGATGGTGAAAAGATATTTTCAGACTGGCGGCAAAGAATTTCTGACTATGGTAGGCCTGAACATCAACTTTATGGACTATGCTATGCAAGGAGCATTTGGGTGATGTTTGTTATATCTTTAAAGCAACAGGAGTCTTTGGTAGACTGGCCAGACTTCGGACTTCCACAACAGGGAATCCCATATGTTAAGAATACTGCAGCAGTGAATGTAAGGACATTTATTTTTTCGATCAAAAAGAGTGGTATGTTGACATTAATGGTGAGCGTAAAGGCTGTTGTGGAGAGTAGTAGTACTATAGAATAGAACTAGATTACTGTAGGTCCCATGGAATATATGGGATGTAAGGTAATTACGACGGAACCTTAATGGTAAGAAAACATGTGGAAAAAATTGGAAAACAGGAAGTTAGGAAGAGTCTTCCATGTCTAACAGCCAATAAAACATTAAATGAAGGAGAGACTGGTTCTCATAGTCATTAACATCCATGTTTCTATGTTGTTACCAGTCTTTGCATACTCCAAGAGAGAGAGAAGGACAAAGACACTATTAGGAAATATAGACGAGAGATCTATGCCAAAGTCTGGCTTTAAGTGCACTAAACAGGAAGAGAAAAGCAAAGTTACTATCAGAATAAATTACATGATAGATAAATATGATGATGGGCTCTCTAGGTTGTAGTGTAATGAAAGAAGGGGAACATGAATTAATAGTTTCTGAATGGAAACAAAGCCAAAAGTAGCATTCTTCTTTATTGTGGCGATGAATTCTTACAAGACATTTGGCAATCTTTTATGTATGATTTCAACTATAAGAACATAAAATACAAATGAAAATATTGTTTCATACATTTTGTACATAAAAAAATCAAAACAAAATGTAGGAGGTTTCTTAAGAAATAAGAAAACAACATGGACAAGAATGGCCCCAAAAAGATAACTGTTGAACGAACAAGAGCACGCAAAGGGCTTAAACAGAAAAAAAATATCAATGAGAACAGGAGATAATGCCCACTCGGTTTTCTCATTTCTGTACATATTGCAAATACTCAATTCCAATTCCAAATTAACCTCTGGTTTCATTTTTGTAGTATTACAGTTCCCCCATGCAATCTAAAATGCCTTATCAACCATTAATGCTATAGTTTGTTCTACAGATACATCACCATTTTAAAATATTTCCTTGTGTTATTCTTTTCTCTGTTTCATTCTCTTTTCAGATTAAGACCCTCAGATTTAAAACAAGCCCTCTGAAAGGCAATACTCTCCTGTAACTCACTTATACAATAAAATAATGTGTGCATCTTATTCCCAGTTCTTCCTTTTCATAGGGTAAACATAATATGCTTCATCAGCTTCACCTGAAGCTACTTTCTGCTTAAGTTATGAGGAAACTTAAAAATGCTGCTCATTCAGTTATAGAAACTGGTTTCCAAATTTTAGCAGTATTTAAAGAAAGGTTTCATCGGTGACTTCCCTCTCACTGTTTCTGCTAAGTATACCTTTCTGTACATGACCAATTACTACAGTATTTTTTTCCATCTGTAGTCCACTGTTTCTTTGAGTTCATATTACATAAAACGGTTACTCCCGAGGCCTACATATTTATTTTTCCTTCTTCACTGTTAGAATTTTACCTAAAAATCATATAACTCACCCCTACACTTATATTCTGAATATTCTTATTGCACTATATTTAAGTTCCCCATCAGTAGCCCCATTCCTCAAAAAATATCCATCAGTTCCAAATCTCAATTCCATTTTCAGAAAGGCTCACATCCTATCTCACCTGTTCCAGGTACTACTAATGATAAAATATACATCCTGATCATGCTCTGAAACAGAGAAAAAGACAACCTTATTATGTACCTCTGCAAAGAGATGCATCACATACAGGATTATGATAAGGTCTATAGCCATAACCAACATGAATGTCAAAAAGTTCACTTTGAAGCAAAGTAAAACTTGAGAGTTGATAATTATTTGAAGTACATGGAGCTTTATCACAAGTCACAGAAAAAAAGATGTGCTACAGTGAAAAATGTTTGACATCTTAGAAAACTGTAAAATGCTTGATACTGCCACACAAAGGCAGCAGGCAGAAAGAAAGTGTCCCCCCGAAAAAGGAATGACTTTAAAAGCTGGCAGGCATTTTGCTCTGCCACAACATTGTTTTTTTTTTTTTGTTTGTTTTTTTTTGGTTCTGTTTTTTTGGGGGGGTTGTGGATGACATACAGAAGTATCTAAAAGCTTTTAAAGCTGTTACCTTCTCATCACAGTTTTGTTGTGGCTGCACTGATCACTGTTATGTTCTAGTGCAAGACTAGAGCTTAACATCATAGACAGGTGCTTAGCAAAATTTGGTTAATAGGTTGATAGGTTCATAGGTTCATACTAGGCTATCTGCCCTGGGGCAATTATAAGCCTACCCCGATTCTGTTTGGCTTACGCCACCCCTTGATTTGAGTATACTGTGCCCTTTTTAAGGTTTAGTTTACTGTGCCTCTATAGTGACACGGGAGTAATCTCTGGGACAAACCTACGATCCCCCATCCACCTATCGAGATTCTTCTTGAAGAGATTCAGTGAGGTGCTCTGCCTCACATGAACTGGAATTCTATTCCAGAGCGAAAGGAGCCTCTGAGTTATGAACCTGTCCCTCCAGCAAGTTATATTTATTTCTGTGCTGAGGTTCAAGTCCCTTGAGCGTGTGGCTCTAAGGGATTTAGATTTACTGAGGTGGAGCATGTCCATTAATTCTGGATTTGACATAGCTTTGTATGTCAGGCATAGATCGCCTCAAAGTAGGCAGTATGCAACTGAGTAGAGCTGGAGTTTTTTTAACCAAGCAGCATATGGCATCTGTTTGAGACCCTTGATCCTCTTGGTGAGATACTTTTGGGGTCTTTCTAATTGCTGCAGGTGTCGGGTAAGGTACATCCCAAAAGGGGCATTGTATTCTATGATGGGCCTGATGAGGGATGAATAAAGGGGCACGATTACCTCTCTTGATCTAGATGTGAAACCCTTCGTGATGAGGTAGGCTATGTAGAAGATCTTTCTAACCACTTTGGCAATGTGGTTTTCAAAGGAGAGATTGCTATCAACTTGGGTCCCCAGGTCCCTAATAACTTTCTCTGTACTTAATGGGTTTCCGCCTATGTGGTAATTTGTGGGCACATTGTTTTTGCCAAAGGGTATGACTATACATTTTTTGGCATTTAGCTTTAAACCATGGTGCTGGCACCAGTTATCTGTCTCTGTAAGACCTTTTTGAAGGATGTTTGTGTCAGCTGGAGAGTCGATTATGGCGCCCAGTTTGCAGTCGTCTGCGAACTTGGTGAGCCATAGTCCTCCCACGTTTGCCTGTACCTCGCAAAAGTATATACCGAACAAGAGTGGTCCCAGGACAGAACCCTGTGGGACACCACTTGTGACCGGTTTCGAGTCTGACATGGCTCCAGCAACTCTCACTCTGTGGGTTCTGTCTTTGAGCCAATTTGCGACCCATCTTGTGACATAGGGGTTTATATTTAAGCTGGATAGCTTATCTATGATGCCCGAGTGGGGTATTATGTCAAATGCCTTTGCAAGGTCCAGATAGGCTGTATGGACTACCTTCCCTTCATTTATGGCTTTGGTGATTGTTTCAAAGAAGTCAACCAGGTTCAAAAGGCAGGATCTGCCCTTGACAAAGCCGAACTGGGTAGGATCTAGTGTCTGTAGGTCCCCAATGTCTTTGTTTATGAGCTCCGTGATGATCCTCTCCATAGCCTTGCAGACTAAGCTAGTCAGGCTTATGGGGCGATAGTTTCCAGGGTCCGTAGAGGCTCCACCTTTGTGGAGTGGGACCACTGTTGCTGTACGCCATTCTGTGGGCACATATCCTGTAGTGAAACTGAGATTGTATAGCTGTTTTATTTGAGGGATTAGTTCCTCTTGGAGTTCATGTAGGACGCAACCTGGGACGCCATCTGGTCCCATGGAAGCAGTGTTTCTTGCTTTGGAGAGGGCAGCCTTCACCTGAGCATCAGAGATGTTTGGGAGGCAGCCCTCTGCTGGGATAGATACTTGCTCTTTTGGGGGGGAGGGGGTGGAGAAGTTTACACTGAACCTGTCTGCCAGGATATTGGCGATGTCTGTGGGTTCAGTGTATTTTTTGTCGTTTAGAATCAACTCAGAACAAGTCTGGGAGTTGCATCCCAGGTTCCTAGCATAACTGAAAAAAGCCTTATGATTGTCTTTGGTGTCCTGTGCAATTTTTCTCTCGAAGCTGGCCTTGGAGGATTTTATGAGGGATCGTAATTTTTTTGCTAGTACTGATCAGAGATGCCTTCCCTATTAGGGATTTTGCTCTATCATGTAGTAGCTTCCTCCTTCTTTTGTACAGTTTATTTATGGCAGGGATCCACCAGACTGGACGCCTGCCTTTGGATGATTGCGTCTTGGTTTTGTTTGGGATAGCATGGTCCAAGCATTCCTGGAGATGTCCGTAGAATGCGTTTATATAGGATTCTGCAGTTTGGGCCGTAGTTTCCACTGGCTCTGGGGCCTTGAAGGATTCCACTTTGGTTTTGAGAAGTGAGAAGTTCGCTTTTGAGAAGTTTTTCACTGTGGTTTTCTGGGCTGGGGGTGGGGTCGGGATGTGGACATCCAGTGAAATTAATTTATGGTCTGATCTTACCAATGAGGGATATACTTCTGGTGTGGAGCATAGAGACCCCATGTTGGTAATGATCAGGTCTAGTATGTTGTCCCCTCTTGTGGGAGTGGTGACTAGTTGTTCCATAGCATTTGAGTTTATAATTTCCAGGAACCTTTGGGCTAAGGTGCTGGGGCTTGAGTAGTGCTCCCAGTCAATGTTTGGGTAGTTGAAGTCACCCAGTATAATGGTGTTCGGAGAGATCTTCATGTTCTCCAATGTTTTCAGGAAAGCCGAGTGGGATTCCTGACTTTGAGAGGGTGGTCTGTAGGATGCTATAAACTGAAAAGCAGTCTTGCCCACTGTTAGTTGCACATGGATGGTCTCTAATACTTCGTGCAATGCCACTAACCTGGAGGTGTGGATATCCTTGATAAATATGGAAACTCCCCCTCCTTTTGTGGTTTGGTCCAGGTTTTGGGGCCGAAAAGCATGATATGAGGTATAGCCTGGTAGTGCTGGGGTGCTCTCTGGAGCCTTGAACCAGGTTTCTGTCACTGCACAGATATCGATGTTTTCCATACTGAGGAGAGCTTCGAGTGCGTGCATCTTGAGGTTAAGACTTCTGGCGTTAAGCAGCATTACCCTTAGTTTCTTGTTCCTTGTGCTGTCTATGGGAGTGGGTTTGACTTTTGAGCCTTGCCTAAAAAAGACACTATGGGGGTGGCAAGAGCCTTTGCCAATATCCGAAAGCCCAGTGGTGACAGGTGCAAGCTGTCCCTAGCGAAGCAATGTGGCTTGTCGAGCATGTCATCCCAGGCTGACAGACACTGGATCCCCTTTGAATGACACCAAAATTTTAGCCAATTGTTAAAATCGATCATTTTATCTTTGTACTGTGGCATCATTCTAGGTGAGGGTAAGATGCTGCTCAAGGTCAGGGTCATACCAGCCTGGGCTACATGATCAGAGGGCTCCTCTATGTCTCTTTTCATGTAGTCCAGGGAGGTACGTCTCAGGTCATTCACACCAGCATGTACAATGACTGAGTCATATTTGTATTTGCTTTGGAGTGACCTGAGTGCTTGTGTTATGTGGCGGATCCTAGCGCCTGACAGGCAGCTTACCATGACCTTCTCTTTATTCAGCCTGGTGAGCGGGACGTCAGTGTGTCTGACAATAGAGTCACCTATTACAAGAGTATCAGGTGTGTTATTCAGCCTTAAGTGCTGTGGCTGCTTGGCACACTGACTTTGTGGGCTATGTGTTGTGCGTGTTTTGTTTTGAGGTAGCGTTTGCTTGGATGTCTGCTTTGGAGGTCTCTGTTGCTTAGGTAGATTTTTATTTAGAGCCCCCAAGTATGTTTTTGTGTATTTATGTGTTTGGTTCGCTGATGTGGTGGGACTATGCGATACTGGAATTGTGTTTCTTACATCAGAGATATGCAAAACAATGTTATCTTTTCAAGATGTGTGTAACAATGTTATCTTCTCCAGAATTCAGAGCATAATCATAGCACTCAATGTACCTGTTCTGCACCTTTCAGAGATGTGATGCTCTAATCACAATCTAGAACATACACAGTTCACTGTGGAACAGCAATGGGAAAGGATAATGACTTTAAAAGCTGAAAAAAAGCTCTTCACATGATCCATAAAAAGGCAGACAATTAGAAACAGCTTTTAGAACATTTAGCCCATCAGAAGTACACTAAACCTCTGGTTGCTGTCACTGGGGCAGAGCTGTGAGTTTTATTTCATTATCTAGTGATGCCTATGCATGGCATATAAAATGATTTTACTGTTTTCGGCACATGTACTCCCTTTATTTTCATATGCAAATGACAAGGATCATGTACAATGTACTGCACATGCAAACATGCTGATACTTTTATGTAATGTATGTGATTTAACTGTGGAGTTGTCTCCCTGGGCCTGTGCTGAAGTTCTGTGCAGTCAGACCTTCCCAGTCAACAAAGACAAATAAAATAAAAAAGGCTATGCCCCTCACATCTTTCCTGTAATTAGCAATGCCTAGGACATCTAAATTCACCAAGCAGTGGTGGATTATAATAGAGGGAAAAGAGGTAGCCATCCAAGGCCCACAGCTTTGTGGGGGCATGTCCAGATGACAACATAATTTTAAAAACATTAATTTGTGTCTATAGCAGGCCTAAAAAAATCTGTCTTTTTATAATGGAAGTAAGCACTGGTTCTATAATAGGACACACAGTAACAGAAAGCCCAGTACAGGAAGATGGGTCAGCCGTTTTGAATTGCAGTTGAGTAGCAGAACAGGAGATCATCAACAAACACAGAACGTGGTTGAATGTGTTGAATTTGCTCCTGATCTACATATCAGCACAGCTGGTGATTCCCTGCTGGGTGAGGAAAGTAAACCTATATCTTTTGTCTATGACTGACAAAGCTGCTTTCTGTTATCTGCTCCATTTTGTTTTCTGTTTTAAGAAATCTGCGTGGCTTTGTGTTTTTGTTCTATGTGAGAGGTAGACACTTAAGTTATCTAGGCTGCACATTTCACATGCTTTTTCATTGGTTAAATTGTCTCTTGAGTGATACTTAAATACTCAGTGAAATTCTGGGCCTCTGTCTGTCTGAAAAGACTTCAAGCCTGCATAAACTAAAGTACTGCTGGTGAATCCCTGCTTGAATTTCCCACCCACACTTCTCTTTGTTGACATGCTTTTTAAACCTGGTGATTTTAAGCTACCCACCCCTGCAGTAAATAGAGTTTAATAAGCTCCTCCCTTTCTACACTGCTGTTGATATCCTGAATTATTTATAGATTCATAGGCTATCTGCCTGAAGGCATTTATAAGCCTAGCTGGAATGTATTGGCTTACGCCGCCCCCTTAGATTAGTTCCCTGTGCCTCTGTCCAGCAGAGCCATTGAAGTGATCCCTGGGGTATACTTTCTGTTTCCCATCCACTCGTCAAGGTTTCTTTTGAAGAGGGTTAGCAAGGAGCTCCGCCTAATGTAGAGTGGAATCTTATTCCAGAGCATGGGAAGTCTCTGGGACAGGAATCTATCCCTCCAGCACGTCCTATT